>NC_081542.1:2491994-2619416 GCF_901000735.1 Corylus avellana | reverse complement strand
GTTTCAAGCCGAGAAGAAATCGAACCACATCCACATCTTGACGTTGCTTCTCCATTTTCTGCAAGTCAGTGGAGAGTGGCTGATACATGTCTCTTTCCCGACAGACGGTCACAACCTGATTGTAGTACTCATCTAAAGATTGAGTACCTTGTTCTAGTCCAAAATATCGTTGACACACCTCATAAACTCGAGTGATATTCCCAGCGCCAGAGTACATATGCCGGAGATGATCCCAAATTGCTTTAGCAGTAGGAAGATAGAGACATGAGGATCCAATGTGAGGTTCAATACTATTCAACATAAGAGATATAATCTGATTATCGGCCTGGTCCCAAAGGCCTTTGGAGTCATCTTCCGGAGATTGCTCATATTCGAAGTGAGAATACAGACCTTTCCCTCTCAAGTATACTTCCACAGATCGTGACCAATAACTATAATTTTTGCCATTAAGTTTCACAAGTGTCATAGTAGCCGGACCCATAGAGGCAGAATTAATTAAATCGGAAGGAGGAGCCATGATAATGCACTAACCAAATGCAAACAACTACACAAGTCCACCAACCAGCGAACTACCAAAAAAAAAAAATCCACACAAAACAGCCCCAACTCAAAGCAAAGCTTGCTGACAATGATGAATGCCAACCAAAAAACAACTCAAACCATGGTAGAATCGATAAAATACGTCAAAAACTGACCTGAACCGGACTGAAGTTGAGCAAAAACAGGTCTAAACCATAGTGAACCGGAAGAAACCGAGAGAAATTAGCAAAAACTGACCTGAACCGGCTTGAACCTGGCCTGAACCGGCCGGAAAATGGACTGAACCGGCCGGAAAATGGACTGAACCGGCCGGAAAATGGGCTGAACCGGCCGGAAATTGGCTGGACCGGTCTGGACAGTGGAGAACCAGAAACCGGATAGCCTTATCCCGGTTGAAGTTTGGGATATCCTTATCCCGAATAAGCGACAGCAGGAACCCGGAGCCAAACACCCAATCTTCGTCTGTGAAAACTGCTGGAACCACGCCGGAGACTGCCAGACATCGCCGGAAATTCGCTGGAGACAGCCAGACCTTGCCGGAACTGCGCCGGAGACAGCCAGACCTCGCCGGAACTGCGCCGGAGACAACCAGACCGCGCCGACGACAACCAAACCGTGCCGGCGACACCCAAACCGTGCCGGCGACACCCAGATCGTGCCGGAAAACAACCAACGACACCAAACCGTGCCGGCGACACCCAAACCGTGCCGGCGACACCCAGATCGTGCCGGAAAACAACCAACGACGACAAACACACCTCCGGCCACCGCAGAGAGCGGTAATCACCACAGACAGCACCAACCGATCATCGACGACGACTTAAGGCCCATGGAGATGACGGCGGTTCATACCATCGGCGATGGGGAACCTAGCGCCATCTTCCACCACGGGCGTGAAGCCCAGCACGTCAACTAAGTTCAATCAGTAGCAATATAAATGGGAGAGAAAAAAAAAGGAAGAGAACCGGGAAAAAAAAAAACCGATTAAAATAAAAGAAAGAAAAAAAAGATTTGGGAGAGAAGAATAAGATATCAGGAAAAGGTATAAACCCTAGGCTCTGATACCATGTTGAGAGGTTTTAAAGTATAGAGAAAAGAGGAGGCTATTCAAAGATGCATAGCCTACCTCACACATATTATATATAAGCTTTGAGAATACATAAATGACCAAATTGCCCTCATACCCTAATACATTCTTCTACATTCTTCTAACACATTCTTCTACATTCTTCTAACACACATCATTTACTTACATCCATTATTTTTTACAATAATTATTTGAGTTACTTGGTCACTTGAATCTGCTTGATTTCTCTTTTTCTTCCTCTTTGTGTGTGTGCGTCCATGGTCTGGGATTATGTTTGTAGATTGGAGATCCATTAGGTTTGACTTGTTCTTTTCCATCCTTTTCATAATGCATGGTATTAAGTTATGGATTTGAGAATATTAACTTACATCAATACTTATTCATTGTGGGGGAGGAGGGGGTTGGGCAAGTAATAACATTAGTACCAATATGCCCGGTTGAATCGATGGGTTTGAGGATTCTGCTCAAGCGTGTGAAGAGGCTTTAACATGGGTCTATGTTATCACTTGATGGTTTCATCAGGCTGAGCTGCTGGTATCTTTTTCTTTCTTTTAATTTGTCCTGTTATTACTTCCCCAAGAGAAAGAAACTCAGATGAAAGCTGATAAGAAATCCTTTACTCTCTCTCTCTCCAACTTGGCATCATGTTTAGCTTTGTTAATATTGTTAAGTACAGCTGATTTCAAGATTCACAAAAGGCTTGACCAATGAGGCAATAGGTCTTTTATTAAAAGAAAAAAATTACAGAAGTTACCATTTGGTAAAGTAAGCCTCATCTTAGGATAAATTCATGAAATTTAGCACAAACAAGACCCAAGCGAGAATGACTTCATGCGATAAATTAATTGCCAATGGTTTTCTTGTACTGAGAGAAGTTGATGGTTTGATCTGTCTAGCAGATAATATGACTTCAGAATTAGAATAATTCCTGTATTAGTAATTCTAATGTTAGATAGCCCAGAGACCGAGTCAATGCAGAGATACGAGATCTTAATGATATTTGGTATGGAGGTTTGAACTGGATCATCTGGTAGACACTGGTGATGCAACCAGTTTTAAAGCTGCATTTTTTTCCTACTTCCATCTTGGTCATAGACATATTTATGCATGCTAATGACACCAGTTATACTGTGAACTTTTTTTTCTTCATTTTTTTAACAAAAATGACCGATGCCTCTGACTTGGTATGTAGAGAGAAGCTAAAGTCTACTCTTACAAACATTTGAGCAGGCTGTGAATCATGAAAAGTACATATTTCATTTCCATTTCTTGAGGGGGTTCTTATGACTACATTGATAATATTCACAGATGAGTTTGAAGATGAGAGTGATACTGCAGAACCCTCTGAGGACAACGAGGATAGAGAGGATTCTTTCTTGCGTTCCTACTCTGATGCTATGAATGAAGAGCTGAAGACCACCTCCCTCACAAAAAGTTTTGTTCGTGCTAATGAGCAAGCGCCAAAGAAGGATGAGGTACATTTCTGCTCGGCCAGGATGTGGTGGAATAATTTACTTTTTAAGAAAAACGCTAGACCTACAACTCATTTACAAACTTTTATTGGCTAATGTGACTCCAATCACATACTAACATGTGTTATTAAGTTGTAAAAGAGTTGTAAGTTTTGTTTTTTTTGGTGGGGGGTGAGATAGAGTGTGTGATTAATGATTTATTGATTGAATCTGTGAATGCAGGGAAAATCAAATGGCACAGAAGATATGGAGGAGGATTTCAGTCCTGTGGATGTGGATGTGAACCTTGTAAAGAGCTTTCTTGATTCCTTTTCTTCCCAACAAGGACTTCCCGGTCCTGCTTCCAATTTGCTTGGGCTCATGGGTGTACAGCTCCCACATGATGACAAGAAGGGCAAATGATTTTCTCTATGGGTCTCGTCCAGTTTTGTATTTATTCTCGAACATAGTTTCATGATTAATATATAGATTGTAATTCTTCTCTACAACTTCCTTACCAATGTATATTACTTCTCGCGCGCAATGGCTTTCTTTCTCTGATAGGGGCTCGTTTCTTCAAGCTCTGCCCAACCTATAGCTGCGGGAGTTCATACAAGCCAATCTCTTGCATTAGACACTGCCCAACCAGCCATTCCGCGCCTAGGAGTCTATCCAGAAATCCGAAAGAGATGAGTCTCTCTCAGTCACAGGGCAGGGCCCGCCGGCCCGGTGTCGTGAAGAAGAGCCAGTGGCTAATTAGGAGAAATTACATCTAGTATAATACTCGTTTATCTCACAAAATACTGGGCTTTATCAGCATCTAAGAGGCACTACATAAAAGATGATACTCTGTATTGGATCGGATGTAAAAAATCCTTCTTTTTTTAAAAAAAAAAAATAAAAATGTATAAATGTTGTCACTTGATTTCATGTTTGTTTTGCATTTCAATTGGACACCCCCATTTCGACATCAACTATAAATATGATAGTGAAGAAATATGATATTGAGTGTTGTTAGGGGGAGTAATTTTGACATCAACTATAATAAGAGCGTGTTTGAAATTGCGTTTGAAAAATGAGCTTTTAAGTCAAAAAATGCTTTTTGACAAAAGTTTAAAAGTGCGTTGTGATTATTTTTAGGCTTTTTGGACTTTTAAAAGCGTTTTTAATTCTTTTACCAAATAAGTTTTTTTTTTTTTTTTTTTTGAGTGTTAAATGTATTTTTAGGCCCTTCAAATGCAATTTTAAACCGGCCCTAAATATGATTAATAAACCTTGAATCCGGACCATTTGCAAGACACATTTTACCGCCCCACTCACAAACTGACACCTAAGCAAACACAAAATAAATCTACAAAAATATCATACACCCACACACACTATATTTTGAGCTCAAAAGGGCGAGTCACTCCAAACCCATGGGGCGAGCCGTGTCTGGCCGTGAGTCACTTTCTCTGACGTCGGAGTCAATTTTTTCGGCCTTTAGGGTGATAAAATCCTTAAAGGGTTTACTTTCTACCTCTAGGTTTTAATTTTGAATCAGAAAACAAGTTTTGAGACATTAGAAACAAGTTTTGAAGCATTAAAATTGAGTTGTGAAGCATTAGAATCGGGGTTGTGATCCGGGTCACGATGGTTTCAGGTGGGTTTTGAGACGGGTCATGCCAGACCCACGGCGTGGGTTAGGCTAGACCATGTGTTTGGCGGTAGGGGTACGGGGTTTTTGGTCTTTTTGTTTTTCACTTTGATTTGCTGTATTTGTTCTTACTTTAATTTTTTACAATTTTCTTGAAATGGCGATGTGTCAAATGGAGATTGGAGGCAATAAAACAGCACTTTCACATATGGTCCTGACCGAAGGGGCTGTCAAATATGATATTTACTACATTGAAATGCTAAAGGCCCAACTTTTTTGCTCAACAAAAGTCCAACTTTTACCTTTTATTTTTTTTCTAAAAAAACCAAAATGAAAAATGGAAAAAATGTCTGAAGCAACCCTATCTATTTTTTGCCTTTCTTTTATTTAGTATTTTTAAAAAAATGAAAAATAGTATTTTTCTTCATAATAATGACATTTTCTTAAAAAAAAAATGACATTATTATGAAAAAAATACCATTTTTCATTTTTAAAAAAATACCAAATAAAAGAAAGATAAAAAATAGATAGGGTTGCTTTAAATATTTTTTTCATTTTTTATTTTATTTTATTTCTTAAAAATAAATAAGATAAAAGTTAAACTTTTGTTAAACAAAAAAGTTGAGTCTCTATCATTCCTCCGAAATATGTAAGCGAAACTCATTTCTATAAAATATAGAGTTTGTTGGGGAATCTCAGTTGTTGAAGGGGCACTCATAGAAAAAATAAAAAACTACGTGGAAAGTCACTACGACATATGGCCCGGCGTTTTCCCCCGTATCAGATTCGCACAAGATGACACGCTCATTGACCATTGCGTGGTCAAGACTTCAATGATTCAATCTCTGACATATCTTAATCCAATCTAAAATCAACGGCGCACAGCCATTCACTTAGATTTTTCGTTCGAGAGGCTAAGAAAGAAAGAGATGGCTCCGTCGACAGTGGACTTGTTGAAGGACGAGCTCCCCGTGGTACAAGAATCACTGGTTCTGTCTGGGGACGTCAAGACCGGTCTCGTCCTCGTCGACGTCGTTAATGGCTTCTGCACCGTCGGCGCTGGCAATCTGGTAATTATATATATATCTTTGATACCTCGTACCTCATTAAGGTTTCTGTCCGGATGTACGATGAGAAAACTAATAACGTGCGTTATGACATATTCTTGTCGTATTTTTGGTCCTTTTCTTTCGTTTTCTTTTTTTCCTTTTGTGGTTTTGGTTTCAATTGGTATTTTCTATTGGAAAAGCAATCCCAATAGTTTGGTAAACAAAATCTAAATTTGCCGCGTTTAGAAAAATAATTCTGGGAACAATTTTATTTTTATTCACCAAAAACGAAGCTCTGTTTTAATCTCTGGTTTGATGGTTATGCTTAATGCAAATATACTCTTATTGATGAATCGGCAAATGGGTCCTATAAAGTTTTTAGCAATTTGTCGTTTGGTTATGTAGTCACAAAGTGATTATTGTAAAAAGTTGTCGTATTCACTATATAGTTGTGTTTTGTATAGGCTCCAAGACAGCCCGACAAGCAAATTTCTGGGATGGTGGATGAATCGGTGAGACTTGCCAGAGAGTTCTGTGACAAGAATTGGCCTGTTTTTGCTTTCCTTGACTCCCATCACCCAGATATTCCTGAACCCCCATATCCTCCTCATTGTATAGCTGGAACAGATGAGGCAAAACTGGTTCCTGGTACTTCATTTTTTTTTTTTTTTTTTTCCCTTCTTATTAGCTGCAATATTTTTCCTGCTTTTGCTGAAAATGCTTGCATTGCGGCTGAGTGATTTATGGATTTCCTTCTCTCATTTGCTATTTCCTATATCTTGCAGCCCTGCAATGGTTAGAGAATGAAGCGTCTGCAACCCTTAGGTGCAAAGATTGCATTGACGGGTTTGTTGGCTCAATTGAAAAAGATGGGTCCAATGTTTTTTTAGATTGGGTGAAAAATAATCAGATAAAAAAGGTAAGCATTTCCGGTGTCACCAAAGGACACAGTCTGCTTCTGATGGTGTCGTTTTAATGATATTATTAAAGGAAATTTGTGGTTTGTAGTATTTTCAGTTAATAGTGCAACATTCAATCTAATTTTACAATCATTTTCTTGTTCATATAGATTTTGGTGGTAGGGATATGCACAGATATATGTGTGCTGGATTTTGTGTGTTCAGCACTGTCTGCTAGAAATCGTGGTTTCCTTGCACCTCTGGAGGATGTGATTGTCTATTCCCAAGGATGTGCTACCTTTGACCTGCCTATTCATATTGCCAGAACTCTGAAAGATGCTGTAGCTCATCCACAGGTAATTTGAATAATAAAATTATAGGTTCTCTAATTTTCTTTTAAATCCTTATTTATATTCAAACTTGTGCGTGCGCAAGGCCTTGTTACTTGGATCTCAGAGCTAACATTTATTTTTCAAGGCCCAGGATGAATATCCGTATGTTCAGTAAAATGATTCCATAGAAGGCCAATCAAACCCATATATGATATATCTAATAGTTTTATAATTTCAATAAACGCACGTGCCTGGTGAGAAAAAGAGAAAAAGGAAAGAAAAGAAAAATCTCTGTATCAACTTGTAGATCACTTACAGAAACTTTGAATGGTTCCTTCTTGAAACGCAGGAGTTGTTAGTTATAAACACCAATTATTAGGGGAAAAGGAGTGATTGTGAAATAATCTCTAAAGTTTCCTGGTTTTGATATGTACACCCATTTCTGAATCCGTGTATTTGTGTATTTCATTTTCATTGCTTAATGAGATAAGTACAAACAGAAGAACTTGGTAATTCCAAACCATTATAATACTTATCTTTATCCTCAAGTGAACTATCCAATGAACAATACTAACTTTTTAATGACATAACTTGAATCACATTGGTGGTTAAGTTGGACCATTCATTTTGATATTTGATAGAGTTGATTAAGTTATACCAATATTATGATGCTTCAGTTGTTGAACTTTTTTTGGCTATTGGTTATATTATTGTAGCTTAGCCAGCCAAAAAGGGATGGTAATATTGATATTAATTTTTTGATATATGGTATAAATTTAACACAATATAATACAATATAAGAATTTTATATATGGATATAAGTGCAGTTGTATGGCACTTGTATTGGTTATGCGTCAGGAGTTGGCGTTAAGTCCTCCCCCACCTTAATTTCTGTGGTTAAGGTTACTACAACGTATCCAGAAAAAGAAAAGAAAAGAAAGGCTTCTTTCTACTTGCTTGCTTATCATTCTATCTGAGAACAACTATGAGGAGATGCTTTAGATCAAAACTTTTTGACAGGCAGGGAGGTAGGGTTGAGATTGAACACTGAGAATGTAACTTTAGACAGTTGGAATAAAAAGGTGGGAAAAAATAAAATTTGTTTCCTTTGGGTTGCTAATCAGTAGAATGATAATGCATCATTGATAGTGATGACTACTAAGCATACTAGTGGTTCAAAGGGTATGTGATTCAAAGAATTATGTAATCCCTTGTTGGGTCTTGGTTACAATAATTTGAAGGTGCTTGGTTTTAAATTGACTCAGATTCAGTTCAGTTTCAAAATCCTTCGCCTTTAAACTAATAAAAGTCTATCCTGCTTGCCTGTTCATTGTGTGTCTTTTATATATGCAATTCTTCCTGATTGTTGTTTTGTTTGTCATGGCAGGAGGTGATGCATCACATAGGCCTTTACATTGCTAAGGGAAGGGGGGCCAAGGTAGTGTCAGAGGTAACATTTGGTGCACTAAACGAGCCCTGATCTTGGTGGTATAAAATTCAAGCTCTGTCATATAGTGAGGAAAGAAGTGTTATGGAAATGCATTATGTATCTCTGTTAACTTGTAATCATGTGTTGGCAACCTGTGATATCATCGCCGGAGATGAACAATTTACGTTTGTTAAAATGTCATTATAGTGATTATTCTAGCTAACTCCTTGCCTCATTATGTTTTGATTTGTTAAAATGTTTTGACTGCCCAATGAGCCTCTGTATACCTGCAAAGATATGGAGTAAAAACAACACATAAAAAGTTACCCCTTTAAAATGAGTGTAATTTATTGAACATGACGACATTGATAATAAGGATTATAATAGCTAGGGGCTTAGGCACTCAAATTAGTTTGCTCTCTCATCAGCACAGATCTTTAATCTATGAAATAAAAATTTTGGGTCTTCATTTCCAACATGATGATTGAAGACATCATAAAGAAACATTTTTCTTGCTCTTGAGAGTTGAAAATCACATCTTTAGGGGGGCAAAAAAAAAAAGTTAAATGGAACTATACAGCCTTTGACGATTATGAACCCTTCAAGACATAAGAAAGAGTATTGTATGTAATCTTGTAGTAGGGTCATCCGGACTAGTCACTTTGCATAGTCATTCTTCTGAACTTGTTGACAGTTTTCACAATTGAAAAATCCTGATGACTTACCCAAGATTTTCCTGCTGTCAACCACGTGACTGATGCCCATTGTATAAAATTTAAACGCCAAATATAAATTAAACGGAAACCTTGCTGTTGTTTTGATAGTTACAAACTTGGAAAATTTATAGGACACGGAAAGCATAATTTCACCAGTTCAAAACCAAAAAGAGAAGAAAGAAATCGTTTATCTCTTGTCAAAATACTCTAAAAAATAGGGAAAAAGAAATAAAAATGAATCTGAGCAAAAGAATTAGAACAATTTACAACTGGGGTCCTGCTGCTTTCATACCATGATACTTCCTATGCATTGCTGGGTTCATGCAGGAGAAGATTGATGGCTTTTGTTTCTTTGATTTGACACCAAAGATGAATGACCGCAAAGGAATGCGGTTTCGACTGTGTCCGTGTCCCAGCTGGGGACTTTCTTCCTCCTTCTTCGATCCAGAAAACCCGTATTCCTCATCCAACTTTGCCAGAGTCTTCTCAAGTTCAAGTTGGAGGGCTGTCACATGATCTAAACCTGCTTGCAATTCATCTGCAACCTTGTTATTCTCTTGTTTCATGTTCAAGACCTCACCTTGAAACTTTGCAGCTTGATAGCTTGTGAACTTGAATTCATATTCTTCAGCACTCTCCTTTAAAGCTGTTGTTATTTCTTCTTGGATGTTGCACAAAGAGGAGAATCTGCACTGTAGTTCATCTTTCAGTAATTCGCTTTTCTCAAGCCAGACAGTTAGTTCAGTCCGTATTTCTCTCAAGTGCTTGTATATTGGCCGTACATCTGATTTCAGAGCATATTTTGCAGTAATACTTGCCTCTAGCTTCTTTCCTTTTCCCTCAAGTTTCAATATCTCATCCTGTAAATCCTTGATTCCAGTTTCGAATTTCTGTATCTCATGGAATGAGGTGCTGAATTTTAACCAGAAATCCAAGTTCTCCTCTAGCAGTTCATCAATGTGCATTCGGAGCTTTTCTTCAATTGCTGACATAGTATCACTTTGGTCAATTAGAATCGCCTTGATGTCATGTTTCTCTGTTGCCAGAGTCATCAAGGTTTCAGTTGCAGTTGATGTTTCGATTCCTGCTTTAGGTTCAAAATTTACATCATCCAATGAATTAGACGTCTGTGGCAAGTCTGAACCTGTGGAGTCTTTTACGTCCTCATTTCCGTCGAAACATTTCAGCAGAAGGTTTATTTTCTGATGCAATGATTTAATCTCTTCTTCCTTCATTGCATTAGCACTCTTCAGTTCTTTTAGCTGTAACGTCGTGTCAAAATTGCCGTCCTGAATTTTCTTCTCTACTTCAAGAAGCTTTTTCTTGACATCCTTGTAATTGCGAAGAGTTGCGGTGTACTCTATCAGTAGAACTTTTTCTCTATCCTCCAATCCATTCAAAAACATTTGCTTCCAGTCTGGCTCATCTTCTTGAACTGTTTCCTCTTCCTCTGGTTCAACAGTGAGAAGACTATCAACTGTCTTCAATGAATTTGGCTTATCATCTTCGTCCTGCAATATCAGGCCCTGACCTTTCTCTGATAAACTATTAGGGCCATTATTTGCCTGGGATTCACCATTTTCAGCAGAAGTACTGAGAGCATCGTTAGCTTTTGCAGAACCCTCGCCAGGATTCAATGTCTCGTTTTGTGATCTGATTTCAGCTGCTGATCCCTCTTCTTTCTGTAATGCACCCGTAGCATCGAGCTTTTCATCTAGCTTCACACCCTGCAGTTTCTTGGAAACATCATCAGGATTCAGTGCATCTTCTTGTGCTTTGAACTCTTTCAGCAAGTTGGCTTCACCTAGAGACTCCTCTTCTTTTTGTGATGGACCTGTAAGCTCAAGCTCCTCATCTACCTTCACGCTTTGCAATTTCTCAGAAAGGTGATCAAGATTACAGCGTGCTTCACTGAAATGTGTTTGGAGATTGTTATTCTGGCTTTTAAAACTGCGGTTTAGGTCCTGAACAGTGTACAACTTTTCCTCCATTTCTTTCAGCTTGTTGCTGATATTGTTTGACCCATGAATTAGAGTTGCCTTATCATCTTCCAAGGTTCGAATTTGTGCTTGAAGCTCATCGGTTTCTGTTCTTAATCTCTTCACAAGAGCAGTCTCCGATGAAACCGCAGTTTCTAAGCTGATCACCTTATTCACAAGCTCGTCTATCTTCTCCACCATCTCTGTCACACCGAGAGATTCATTGGCCCCAGCCTCAAAGTTTTCCTTCATCTTCTCACGTAACAACTCCAATTCCTGTCTCTCTCGTGTCACAATGTCCGCTTCTTCGTCTAAGCTTGTTAACTCTTGTACCACATTCATAGACCCATTTGCAGCATGTGGCTTTTCCTGATTAATCTGATCACTATGAAACTCAGCCTTGAGACTCTCAAACTTCTCCCTGACAGCCCTAATCCGATTGAACTCAGTTCTTGCTTCCTCAGCCGCTATCTCCTGTTTCACCTGCAACTGAGCCAATGTCTCTTCACATGATTTCAAAGCGGCTGCTGCCATCAATCTCCGAGCCTCGCCATCTTCAATGACCATGCCCTCACTGAATTCATCTTGCAAACTGAAAACTCTCCCTTGCATTTCCTTAATCTGATTCTCAATTTCCCAGTACTTTTCAAGCCCATGCTCATAAGAGCTCTTTAAGAACTCTTTCTCAGTTTGCAGGGCTAGAATGTGTTTCTGAAGCTTGTCAATCTCTTCGAGTGCCTTGGGTTTGCTCAACCCAGATTTAGCAACTGCAGTCGCAGCAGCTGCAGCTTTGGTTGTCTTCTTAGGTTGCAATTTCTTTGTAGCTGATGTTATGATTCTCTTTAACTCTTTATTTGGAATATTTGGAACCATAGGAATATTTGATTTCGGGACTTCCGGAGCCCTTTTTTGCACTCTAGGCACGCTTTCTTCGTCTTCTTCCTCCATTGCAAATTGGACCTGTTCTGGGAAAACAGAAGCAATGGTGGTGTTGGCATTTTGTAGCTCTGTTGATATGTGGTCATACCGTTCAGCTAAAGCTCGGTAAGCTCGGTATGATTCTTCCACAAAGTGTATGAGCTCTGGCCTTTTTTTGTAGTACATTTCTGCTCTCTTGGCGAAGGAGTCCCCATCCTCTTCGATGAGTTTCACCACGTTGTGCACCTTTTCCTCCATATCTGCAATTCCCATGAAATTTACTGGCTCATCAGGCAATCCACCTCGATTTTATGAATGTCAAAACAGTTTATTTGCAGATAAAAAGGTATATATTTCAATTTCTACATCTTTTCAGCTGTTATTTTCCTAGGATCTAGGGAGTGGATCAACGTTTCAGAACAGGAAATTGGAATCTAAGAAACAACTTCACAAAACTCCACATGTTCTGCCATAAGATTGAGCAAAAAAGTTGGAGATCCAGACTGAATCAGAGCTAGAACCCTTGATTAATTAAGAGCATGCCTACTTACCCAATAAAAAATAAAATAAAAAAGAGTATACCTTAACAAAAGAAAATTGAAGAAAACCAACACCATACTTGACACAATGTTTTTGAGATGATTTCCAGAAAACAACCTTAAATTTGGTTGGAAAGTTGTTTCCTGGATTATAAACGGATCACAGACAATATTAATCAAACACCTTCAATTGTAATGCCAAACTATCCATAAACCTCCAATTGGATCCTATCAGAATATATAGATTCAATGCAATCAGTTATCAAAAAAAAATTCATTCAGATTACGACCCTTATCACTCCGGTTAGCGTTTTTCCATTGTATACAAGAATTCAATGCTCAAGCTACAATGCATGTGATCCCGACCAAAGCCCAGTACGTGGTTGATCAACGAAAAAAAAAAAAGAAAAAAAAAAAGCACCTTGAAGGTTTTGCTCCAGCCATTTTGACTGCTTGGTCCTGATATGGCTTGCCCACCACCATGAATATGCATTGCTTGCAGCTCTCTGTAACATGTTTGGTTTTTTTTTTTTTTTTGGTTCTTCTTCTTCTTCTGGATCTTCTTGACTCTCTCTTCCTATCTTTCTCTTTGCATCTCTGTCTCTCTACACAAGGAGGGAAGACATGGAACCCAATAGAGAAGCTTGGAGGAATAAAAGGAAAAACAGGGTTTCAAAGACCGAAAATGAAAGAAACAAGAACGCGTGCAACCAAGGGAATATGCTAAAGACCTTTCTAATGGAGGGGAGCAATTTTCGGTCGGATTTATTGATTGTTTGAAACCTTCTTCTCGAACAAAAGGAGGCAAAAGAGGCCCCGACCAACCAATGAGTCAATTCCACGTGGCATTGCCGGCTTTGCCAGGTTGGTGCTGACACAATGAAGGGAAGCTCTTCTTTTATTAGCCTTTTTATCCTACTTTTTTTTATTCCTTTTACATGTTAATTTCCGTGCAAAAGCTGTCCAACTAAACCCATCATATGATATCACCCACCAAAAGATCTTAAAATTGCTTTTTGCAAAGCACCTAATTTTGATAAATGAGGGTACCCCATCAACACCTAATTTGATCATCGGATAAAATGGATGATGAATTGAGATGGAGATATGATATGTTTTATGATTTCATTTAGTTTTATGGATTTAATAGTGACACTGTATTTGTTATCAACGTGGTGAATATATTGTCACATCATTTAAAATTTTTAAGTAACGTGTATACTGTTAAATACAATAAAATAAAATATATTCATAAGTAAATGAGGGTGCCTAAGAATAGATACTTTAGTCACTTTTTATGAAAAAAAATTTCTTTTTCTTTTCTTTCTTTCTTTTAATTGCCACCAAAAAAAAAAAAAAATCTTTTTCAAACTTGTGCCTCTTTAATTTCGCATTTGGTTAAATGGTAGTCACTAGTAGACGGGGGAAGTAATTGCTAAGAGAAATCCTAAGAATGGCTTTGTTCACTAGTGCTTTGTTTGGCATTAGGCCGAATTCGATTACGAGAAATATAATACAACTCCACATGCAAAGGAGGATTTAATGCTCTCCGTATCTTTCTTGAAGCTTGAAATGCTCCTCCAAATTGGGTAGACTAGACACCATCATTAGTTAATGTACTTTTATCCAAGTTTTCTTTCAGAACCGAAAACTTTACACTCGACATCATATTAAATTATTATTTATTTTATTAGTTTAAATTGATAAAAAAATGATAAATTTAATTATATAATTAACAACTGATGGTAACAAAAAATGAACATAGCTAGCAATGTTAAAACAAATTCAAATCTTGGATTCTCAGTCACACTTTTTTTTTTTTTTTTTTTTCTTTAAGCAAATAAGGAAAGTATTACATAAGAGAGTCGTTCTCATTCTTCATCCGAATAAAAGAGAGAATGAGAGACCGATTGAAAATGCTTTCAAACACAAATTCGGATCTTAGATTCTCGATGGTGCACCTATCACAACGGTGAGAATATTAGCATATGTCAGCTCCTCAAGATTGATAAAATCAATAACAAAGAAGACAAGAACTACATTGTATCATCAAGTTACTACCAATAGCAAAGTTTCCAACACCGTGGGAATTGAATGGTCATATAACATTGCCATAGAAATGCTGTTGACAGAGACCATTTGCTTCCTCAAAATGTCTCCTCGGATCATTCTCATTTACCTAGCCAAAGGATATTTTGCTTAAAATAGAAAAAAAGTAGCCCAATTCAGCTAGCTATTTTAGCTTTTAGAAAGAAAAAAAAAATGTTAGCTGCTAAAGTACTCAAATCATTACTCTTATTCTCACTTTTTTTTTTTTAAGAATAGTAAAATGGATACGTAACAAAAATAAATAATTTAAATAGAATAATAAAAATTGATAGTTAAAATAAAGAATAAAAGGTAAATAATTTGAAAAAGTAAATAGTTAAAATAGAAAAATGTGACTTTTTTACATAAGTTGAGATATTGGGTGCAACTGTGCAAGGAAAGCCACGTGTGAAGAAACCATGCACGAGAGAGAGAGAGAGAGAGAGAGAGAGAGAGCCACACATTTTCTTGTGAGCTACACGGAAGATTCGGGGGGCCCAAGCTCTCACAAATTCACAATCAAGCATTTTTGCCACTAGATAAGGAAAAGGAAACAAAAGAACCTTTGGTTTTCATTTTTGGCCTGAAAAGAAACTTTATGGATCAAATCACTTTCACTCTACTAACAAAACAATAGAGGCCACATGCGATCGCTAGACGCAATGACTTCATCAATGAACAAAGTAAACATCAACCAACTGCCCATTCATGTGGTCCTGTTGCAGCCTGATTAACCCCACATACTGTGAAAAACTTTGGATCCCCTTTGCAATTTGCAGGGCCTTCATAATGGGAAAAGTTGGGGAAGACATTATCACTCATTATTGTCTCAAAACAAGTGAGCAAGAAATCATGTTCACAGAAACAAGAAGAATCAAGTTGGTGTAGCTCTGAAAAGGAATGATAATTGTATCATTAACCTGTGAGTGTTTTTTTGGGGGAGCACAGTACCTATAGTTAAACTAGTGTCATAGAATGAGCTATAAATGGGATATCAAGAGAGACCCCCCCCACCAAAAAAAAAAAAAAGCACTTCAAAGTAGTAACAAAATAATGCTTCAAGGATGCAAAATTAACATTAAAAAAATGCTATCATGGGATAATAATAGCAGAGTGGCCCTTCATTGACTAAGGCAATAGCAGAATTATTTACAGTAGAAGTGAGCAGAAGCATAGCTATATGTCATATATTCACAAAAGCTGTATTTACACAAAAAGAAGCTCCATTATGTTTCAGGTTTCTCCTAGCAACCCAATGATGCATGCACCAAACCAACGGAAGGATGAATAACAGAACATGGCATGCTCTGGAAAGCATCTGTTGCTGTCTTCTTCATTCACAATCGAAGAACATGGTTCTTCTGTTTGCTTAACTGGACATTTTATGGTCGTGTTCAATTGGGCGTTAATCATCTGCACTCATAATCAAGATGCTGATGTAGAGCTTGACATGATCTTTTTGGTTCTATATTTTTTTTCCAACAATTATTGCTACTGTAATAGATTTGGTTCTTCAAACGCTCACGGAATGAAGAACTCAAAAAGGGCCACTCTGAGAATGATCAGCTAATTCTAGATATCGAAGTTCTGAAGAGAAGAAAGCCACTGTGCCATACAGTTTGTGCCCTCTGCATAATCAAAAAAATTGCATTGATGAATTCAGCATGGATGACATGAATCAGGTATTCACCAATGTAATGCAACCAATTTAAACCGTTTGGGTCTATAATAGGATGGAAGGAGAAAAAAAAAAAGGCAAAACAACCTTTCAAGCAACAAAGCTAAAATTTACTAGTTCATTAAACTGGGAGCTTTGCAAGAACCCAAATCAGTTTAATTCAGCTCATTCAACAAGAAGCAATAAAAAGTCTTAGATAGGAACATTAGAACTTAAAAAGGTCTACTAATTAGATCATCTCATAACATCTGTTGATGGCTATATAACACATGAAGGGTGATAAAAGTTCAGCCGTTAATGGGTGGCCAGAGTCTGCGACTGGGCAGAGAGCTCACATAAGGCAGATAACCACTTGAAGTAAAGCTCTTCTCAGTAGCCCTATAAGGAGTTACAAGATTGTATTAAGTGCATCATGTTATCTTTAATTTCTTATTAACAGTTTAATATGTGCTTTTCTTCAGTTCTCTCTCATCTCTCCCTTCTTTATCATTTTCTTTTTCCCCAGAATTCAGAGTCCAAAGAAGCTGATCCTCTCAAATCTCTCCCCGCCCCCTAAGTTTGTACACCAAGTGATGGAGGTCATTGTGCTTAACATGGTTAACAAACATCTGCAGAGAACAGCTACTGGGTGTCTCCAGAGGTTTATAGTTATCTAGCTCAAAGTCTAAAACATCTTATTGCTCCTTGGACATGTACTGGTGTCTTTTGATGCAAATGAAATTAAGGTTCAAAATGAGTGGGAAGTGTGCTCTTTAAAATAGGGGAGGAGTTCAAAATTAGTGCTTCATACAAACACAAACAAAATAAAAGGAAAAGAAGAAAAAGGTAAAACCAAATGCAAAAGCTAAAGTTATAGCTCTTACCAGGAGAGAACTCGTTTGTGAGGTTCGTGATGGCACTCAAAAGCTGGTTATTTGAGCTCTCCACTACCTTCTTGCAACCTGGTCTATAGCTGGGAACCAGTACTGCTAAGCCATCATCACTCTCAAAATCAGGTCCATGAGGCTCAAACCATCCAATGGACCAGTCCGGGTCATCGGATTCGGACCCAGACAAACAAACACCATCAGATGGTACCAACTCTGCATCGAACTCCCTGTCAATTCTCCTCTCTTCCCTACTCTGCCATTTCCTCTTAACCTTCCTTTGGGACGAGGATATCTTGGTCCCCTTCACAGTAGGGAATTTTACAGTCTCGGGCTCCCTCAGACCAAATCCCCACTCAAATGAAG
This sequence comes from Corylus avellana, assembly GCF_901000735.1. Classification (NCBI taxonomy): domain Eukaryota; kingdom Viridiplantae; phylum Streptophyta; class Magnoliopsida; order Fagales; family Betulaceae; genus Corylus; species Corylus avellana. The sequence goes on along the minus strand of NC_081542.1, from coordinate 2,601,843 downwards.
AATTCAGAGAAGACCCATTTGAGACAGGCTCTTTCTCTTTCCCACCCCAGAGCCTCCACGAAAAACGGGTAAAAGAGACAGCCATAGTTCGAACCCAAATTCGCTATAAAGCTAAAGAATTTTGATGAATAAACGAGTCTCTTTGATGGCAAAGTTTTTTGGGAAAATTAAAAGGAAGCCACAGAGAATTGGGAGCAAAAGAATCGAAAGTGGTGCCTGCCTGTTGCAGTAACCACTATGTTAGACAATGATCAAGATCCTCAATAAATATAAGATCAAACAAAGGATAAAAATAGTTCAGATAAATCCAACAAACTCATTAATCTCAATCATTGATTAAGAAAAGCCAAAGCTTCAGAAAACTTGAAACATGATTAAATGAGTGCGAAAATCTCCACCTTTTCTCTTTATACCACAACAATTAAAGAGCAATACTGAAAAACACAAAAGGAAAGATCCAGTTCACTGAATTTAGTCTCGCTAGAAAGCTGAAAGATTTTGATGAACCAACGATTCCTCTTTGAAGGCAAAGTTTTGTGGGGAAATGAAGAGGAAGCGAGAGACGATTGGTAGCAAAAAGGATTGGAAGTGGTAGCTGCCTGTTGCAGCAACCACTATATTAGGCAATGATCAGATTCCTCAATACATCAAGATCAATCAAAAGAAGATATTGTTCAATTCAATCCAACAAACCCATTAATCTCAATCATTAATTAAGAAAAGCCCTTCACAAAAATAAAAGCATGATTAAATGGGTGCAAAAAGTTTCTATCTTTCTCTCTGAATTTCACAACAAGATCACCAGAATCACGAAAAAATTGAGTCCATTGAATTTAGACTAAATCTTGACCCTTCTCTCTCAATCAAGTCAGCAAAAACTTTCCAAAAATGGAAACCCCTGAAAAATGAAACTCCAACTCAATCAATCTCCAAAAATACCACAATGGACCAACCAAGATTTCCCCAACAAAAGAAGAGTACTTCGATGAACAAAAGAACACGAAGCTGAAGTCTTGAAACTAGTATTTTGTCTTCCTTTCACAGTATGAGACACAACTCGTTGAGAAACAAAATAAATCCATTAATCCAAAAAATTCAATCACCGCGAAATGGTCCAACCCTAGATCACCAACACCAGGTCTTGCTTAATCAATTTCCAGCAAAAATAAATAAATAAATAAAATTTAGCAAGGAAGAAAAACTTCAAAAAAAGACGACCTTGAGGACAAAACCCTGATTTCAAAGTGTCAAATGGTCAACTAGACCCTCATGTCACCGGAAAAATGAGACCCCTCACCGGAAAACCGAATTTTTGACCGGAAAACCCGAAACTTTAGGCAAAACAGTAGAATTCTCTCCGGATAGATTAGAAATGAAAGATCGGTGAGATCACAGGGACACAACTGGGTTCGAAACCCTAACTATCTCTCTCTCCCTCTCTCCCCCCCTCTCTCTCTCTCTCTCTCTCTCTCTGCACTGCAAAAACCATCTGAGCAGCTCGTCTTTTCCGTACCTTATAAGACTTCGTTTTCGTATTTAATTTGTTTTATTTATCATTTTTGTTTCGTTTACTTTTGGATTTTTCATGGAACCAGAGCCAACGGCTCGGATTGGACCGTGCTGTTGCCATGCGCCTCCAATCATTGAATTACTGTGAATTTCAGATTATTAAAATCGTGGAGCAAAATATCTGATGCGGGTTCCGTGACAAGTGGGCATCATTACCGTCCAAATTTGCTGGCGTGGCCTCTTCTCGCCCAATCTTTGCGTGTATGTACGGCTCACGCTAGTGACACGTGTACGTTAGCTCAGTCCAAGATTATAGAAAAAAAAAAAAAAAAGAAGAGAAATGACCAAGACCCTTGTTTTTAAAAGTAATGTTAAGTATTGTCTTTTTATTTTCTTAAAGTTAATGTAGTTTTTAAAATTATCATTAAATTTTAAATAAATTATATTTAAATTTTGATTCGATAGTCATTTTAAAAGTCACATCAATTTTAAGAGGATAAAAAATAAATAAATAAATAAAAACTGTTGAATTATTGAAGTTTATCCCAACATTGTATTTTGAAATGAAATGGAGTATCCCTCCAAAACAATATATATAAAATAAATAAATAAATTTATACAATAAATAAATAAACCTTTCCATATGCAACATCTTCCTTGAATTTTGTTTCACTTTCAACCAACATTAAAAAAATTAACAATAATTAGTTGAGTAGAATCAAAATATTCTTTACGATTTCCTATTAAAGATGATAAGATAATATTAAATTACCATTTATTTTAAAAGTTTAAACTAATAAAAAATAAATAAATAAATAAATTTAATCACTTATTTAAACTGATTTTTAGCCATAATCCCCATAATAATCCTATTGAAGCCTATCCTAATAAATTGCTCAACTCTTTTTAAGTGTTGATAATATTTTTCCTATTTTTGGCTTGAAATTTGTGTTAATTAGTGGGTGTAGAGAGGGAGTTTGTGCCTTTTGGAGATCCCAAGATTAGTCAAAATCATGGGTTTTGTGATGCGGGGTTGAAGGGTTAATAGAAATGGATTTGAAGAATGGATGGTACCACTTGCAAGAGCAATCATAACTTCCCTTGTCTTATTTCAATCAACAATGGGTTCAACTTTATATGTTGTAATTATTTAACTCAATCATTAACCTACGTCCATCAAACATATTTATTTTTTGGGCATGTTAGATTAGACCAGAGCCTGTGCTATTCTAGGCTTCAAATGTTAATTCCTTTATCTTATCTTCTATCAATAATGACACTATTTTATTGTTGTTTATTTAGAACTATCTCTTTTAGTAGAAGTAACTTTTAGTGTTTAATATTTTTGGTTGTTTATTAAAAAAAAAAAAAAAGAGCTAAATAATGTTATCAAACATGGTTGTTTACCCCTTTTAGCTCTTTACATAGGTTTGTCATTGTTTTCTTAATTGAACAACACTTTATTCTTGGACTCTTATATCTTAATAGCCATGGAATTCACCTCAAACTCTTATATCTTGTGTTTTTTGAAATAGCGTTATGATATGATATAAATGTAAAATATTATTTTTGTATTTTTAAGAGTAATTTGTGTTTACATTGTTTGTTAATATATATTTTTTTAAAGGGTAGCTCAATCGGCTAGGGATTACGCCTCATGAAGCGAAAGTCACTAGTTCGAATCTTCTTCTCCATCTTGTGCGGACATGTCAATATATATATATATTAAAAAGAGAAACAAAAAAACAAAAACGAGCCTAAATGTTAGAGGTGAGAAGGGAGACATTTTTGTGGAAACATACCCCGGGGCCACACTGCTAATTGTGTCCCTAGCCACCTTTTCACTTTATGTAATTGTCCTACACTAGAATCGTGCTAGTGGAAAAACTTTCATCACCACTATCTTTTCACTGTAAAGAGAGCCCCAAAGTATTACTAGGGTTAATACTTTTTTCAAGAGATTGTTGTATAATAAAGTAACAAATTAAAAATCAGATTAACTATAATTGCAATGCTCATAAAAGAACCCAAAAAAGAGAGGAAAAAAATAAAAATAAAAAAATAAGCAGTGTCTTGTGCTAATACAAGGAAATTTCAGGTATAATTTTAAACAGAGGTCAATTTAATAAATTGAAATAAATGTTTTTGGGGGTATTTTTATTTTATTTTATTTTTTATACAGTGAAGAACAATGACTTTTCTGTTGTAGAAAGTGATTTCCACACCTGGACAACTGTTTGTTGCCAGCCATGTGAAAGTGTTCCACTAAAATTAAACAATAAATAATTTTATTTGTGAAGATCTTTGAGTATCTTTTATCTATTGTTTGATTTGAGAGAATAACCAATGCTTCAAGGATACGGCAGAAGAGAATATTGGGGCCGGAGGTGATATGACCCGTTGAACGTGGAAAAAATCCCAGGCAAGAAAAATCACTCGCTCTTTCTTTCCCTTGTTTTTTTTTTTAAAAAAAAAAAAAAAAATTGCCCTTTTAAAATACCCTTTACGTTTTCTTTTTCAGCCACTGGAATGGAATCTACTGTGCTAATCTCTCTTTAATTATGCTTTTTTTATAAACAAAACAATTGCTTTGCGGAAATAAGTAAAAGAAGCACGACTAAAATGCACACCGACCCGACACGTATGCAATCGCAAAATATAGGAAGCATGCTTGATTTGGACGTTCTTTTGACAAGGTCAATGTCCAAGCTATTGTCAGTCAATGACATTTCTAAAAAAACAAACAAACATTTATATATATATATATATATATATATATACACTTTATTTTTTAATTATCACTCAATTTAATTTTTTTTTTTTTTGGTTTCAATATCTTAAATTTTAATTGGTGTAATATATCTTACTGGCTTACCACTTAGAACCTTTTTAGGATTGTGTTTGAGAGCTTAAATAGTATTTTTAGTACTTAAAAAGTTGTATCAAACAAAAGCTAACATGTTTGGTAAAAAATTTTAAGAGTATTTTTAAAAAAAAAAAATTAAAAAAAAAAATTTTACTTCAAAACGCATTTTTGACAAAAGCTTAAAATAAAGTTTTTGAGCCTGTTTGGGATTGTGTTTGAGAAATAAAGCTTTTGGATAATACTAGGGGAAAAATGCAAAATTAGTCCTTGTAATTTACCTGATTTACAATTAACTCCCAGTGGTATCAAAATGAACTCAAAGGTCCCTAAGGTATGCCAAAAATATAATTTAGTCTCTACAATCAAATTTCATTTACTAATTTAACAAATTCCCTTAATATGACACTAACTTAAATGAGATAAGTATCACAATTATATTGGCTCTAATGTTTTACGCTATTAGAATCTGTTAAATCAGTGAACGCAATTTGACTATAGGGACTAAATTATTTTTTTGGCATACCTCAAGGACCTTTGAGTTCATTTTGATATCACAATAAGTTAATTGCAAATCAGGTAAACTACAATGACTGAATTTACATTTTTCCCTAATACTAGACATCCTAACACTTCTTCCCAAATTCATTTTTCCAAATGATTTGCTCTATTCAATAAATAAATATATTTATATTGTTTTTTTTTTTTTTTCTTAAATGAATGTGAGGCCCAGATCATTTGGAAAAAAGTGTTGGGATGTCTAAGCATAATTTGTAAGCTTTTTTCAAATGTGGGTTTTGGCAATTTTTAGGCTTTCTAGACCTTTAAAAACACTTTTAATTTTTTTTATCAAATAACTACTTTTTCTTCAAACGGACTTTTTGAGTGTTGAACGCACTTTTATGTCCCTCAAACAGCCTTAAGTCAAAAAGTTTTTTAACTTAAAAAATTTATTTCTCAAGTATAATCCCAAACAAATTCTCAGTCTTCAATGTCGCTCATCGATCATATTTTTTATTAACTTTGACAGCAAGCGTGTGAGTGACCTACATGTGATATAAAATGTCTATTTCCCCTTTCTTTGCTTTGCCTTTTTTATGTTTTGCTTTTTTTTTCTTTTTCTTTTTTTTCTAGAAATAAACAAATAAAATGATCTTATTCCAATTACAATCATTTCTAATTTAATCAATGGATTGAGTGGTTTCTTAAATACACTATTCCTGTCCTCCAATCATCCTAGCTCACTAGTCACAGCTTATCACCAATGGTATCCTATGCATTGGTCCAATAAATAAACCATTGCTCTAAGTTTTATATAGCAAAAAAGTACATTTCACAAGAAAATAAAATATCATCCACCATAGCTAAATATGCAACCTCTTTCTTTTCTCATGTTCAAACACATTCGTTTGAATAATTTATTTTAACCAAATTTATTAATTGATAATTGTTTTTGGGGAAACTTTAGAAAGACCCCCTGAACTTCCAGCCGTTTTGACAAGCACTCCCTGAATTTTCAAAACTCTCACTTATACCCTCTGAACTTTGGTTTACTCTCACTTTGAACCATTTTAACGTTAAAGTCAAACAATTTGACTTTTTATACATATTTTATTCTCAACCAAAACTATATCACCACCCAACCCAAAACGACGTTGTTTTGAGCATAATATTAAAAAAAAATTTTTAAAAAAAACGAAATCGGGGTGGCCGGACCACTTCCTCGGCCATGGGGGTGGTTCGGCCACCCCAAAAAAAAAAAAAAAACAAAGGGGTGGTGCATTTGGGGTGGCGGACCCCCCAAAGGAAAGTCAGGTCTCTACCCCAAAAGCGTCAACTTTGGAGTTTTAGCCGGCGGGGTGGGCCTTAAAAAAGCGGTGGGACCACCCCATTTAAAAAGTGGGCTGGAGAACCCCGATTTTTTTTTTAAAAAAAAAATTAATGCCTAAAATGACGTCTTTTTGGGCTGGATAGGTATTGTAGTTTTAGGACACAAATCGACGTAGTTTTGAGGATGGTAAAATGGGTATAAAAAGTCAAATTGTTTAACTTTAACGTTAAAAGGGCCCAAAGTGAAAACAAACCAAAGTTTAGGGGGCCTAAATGAGAGTTTTGAAAATTCAATGGGTGCTTGTCAAAACGGTTGGAAGTTCAGGGAAACTTTCTAAAGTTTCCCCATTATTTTTAGATCACATGATTCTCACATATATTTTTAAACTTGCGAATTGCATAATTTTAGGATAAATGATAGATTAATAAATGGGATTGAAATTTTTATTTCTCTAATCAAATTTTAAAGAAAACTTTATCTTTTTTTTTTTTTTTAATCAATAATTTAAAATTAAAATTATATATATATATTCCAAGAAAAAGGCTGTTTTGGTAGCTTCTACAGTATAAAATTCATTTTACACAAGTTGCCTTTTGAGAGCCCAACCCAAGTCTAGCACATTTGGGCGAGGGTTCACCCGTAGCCCAACCCAAGCTCGAGCCCTAACGGCTAGTACTCTTTTTCAAAAGAAAAAGATAAAGTGGATGGTGGATCCAAACGTCGTAAATGACTAATGATATCGCCGTCAATCTCCGTCAAATACAATTTCAAATACAAAAAGGCCCTCTCCTAACGGCTATTTCTGAAACCACTTTGATTTCGGTCTTTCCTCTTTCTAGGACTCACTTTTCTCTCATTCTTTAACGAGAACCCGAAAATTCCAAAACCCGTCAACGGTAATTCCTCGTATGATGTCGAATGTATAATCTCACAACCAGGTACTCTTCTGGGTCTCCTTTCGTTTTTCTTAAAACTTGTTTGGTTAGAGATCAATCGTAGGAAAAAGAACAGAAATCTTGGGATTTCACTGCAGCATTTTGTTAATTTGTATTTTTTGTTGGTTTTCCTTAGGTAACTTCTTGAACTATGGGAGTCAAAGGCATTGGATCATTTACTTTACATGCATGAATAATTTCTGTAAATTCTGTAGACTTTGTAGTTTGGACACTTCCATGTTTGTTGGCTTTCTCTGTGTTAGTAGTTCTCTGTTTGGTTGACGAGAAAACCTGGCATTTATATAAATGTGATTTTAATTCTTCGCGTTCTTTTGTTCTCAAATAATTAATAACTCAACCAGGCCAGTTTGCTAAAGATTGTACTTGGCTCAGTCGAGTGTAGGCCTTAGTTCATAGTTTTCTGGTCCCTGATGAGTAGAACAGTGAAGACCCAAAATGTTTGTTTCATCCCTGTTCCAGCATTTTCCCAGCAACCAAACAGAGAAAAAAATTTCATATTCTGAAAGTTGTCCATGTGAATTTTTGAATATTATTAAATGTTTCCAAAATAAGCGGAGTAAAATTTCTTTTCCTTTTTAGTTATCAAATATTTTTTAAGAAAATTTTCTTCTTTTTTTTTGGGGGAGTTTGTTAGTACGACCAATATGCCTATCGTTAATGCAGAAACCACGATTATTTTGCCAAGTTCTTCATTTGCATATCAAAAGGCCATTTTTTTGGTAAACAACGCTGCTCATCAAGCTTTCCTTAGTTACTGAAGCTTCAGACACCAATTAAATTTTGATTATTTTGCTGGCATAGTCAGAATTCTGATGATTTAATGTTGTTTCCTTTGGTTAAACAGTGTACTTCTGTATATACTTATCAGTGCCCTAATCCACTTCAGCTTGTTTTGTTTGCAAACAGGCATATTTCTGATTTGTTGTTGGGGAAGGAAAGAAAATGGACAAGGTTTATGAAAAACTAGATGAAGCTAAAGCTGAGATTGAGAATCTCAGGGCAGAATGCAAAAGCAAAGCAGAATTATGCAAGAACTTGAAGAAAGCCCACAATGAACAGCTCATAAAAAGCCAGGAAGCAAGTCTGAAAATTGAGAAGCAATCTCAAGAACTAAATGAAAAGGCAGAAGAAATCTCTGTGGCAAAGCAAATGTGCGAGGAACTTAAATGCAGTTTGAATAAAAAAGAGTCTATCGTTAAACATTTGAGTGCTGCAAATGATAAGCTTAGAGTTGATTGTGATGAGAAGTCCCTTAAATGGGAAAAAGAAAACAGAGATTTGGTGTTGGCTTTAGATGAGGCCAATGAGAGGATCACGGATCAAGAGCAAAATATTCGTGCATATAGAGAAGAGATTGAAGGCCTCAAAGGGTGTCTATCGCTTTCACAGAAGAAGTGTTTGGAAGCAGAGAAAAGAGCTAAAGCATCTAAAGAACTGAGAGAAAGAGATGATATGTTGCTCAATTTGGAGGAGGAGAACAGGAAGCTTGAAGATCAGCTAAAGTGGAAAAAGGAACAATTTGCACATCTACAAGAAGCGCATGAAAAGCTACGAAATCAGTTCAGGGACAGTAAGAAGGAGTGGGAGAAGGAGAGATCTACATTGCTTGATGAGATTTGTTCACTACAGACCAGGTTAGATTCTCAAACCAGAATCTCAGAAGATCTGAATAAGAGGTTACAAATGTGCAACCAAGCCCTGACCCATGAAGAAAGCCGGAGAAAGTATCTGGAAGCTCAAGTTTCTGAATTCCAGACACATTTTGAGAATGCGTTTGCAGAGTGCCAGGATGCAAAATCGCTACTGGAATGCTTGACTGCACAAAGGGACAAAGAAATTTCAGCTCTAAGGCATTCACTGGGCACAAAAGAGATGGATTATAAAGAAATGGAATATCAAGCTGCGAAACTAGAGCAAGAAAATCAAGAGTTGCGGATATCCCTCAGAGAACTGCAGGAAGCTGGAATACAAGAATCAGGAGCTTCATCTTCTCAGGCAAAGCTACGAAACAGGCTCAAAAGTTTGGAGCAGATGCACCGAGATAGTACTGCGAAACTTAGGGCTAAAGAAGCTGAATTGAACTCTCAAATGGAAAAGATGGCAGGAGACCTGAATGGCTGTCGGTCAGAGTTGGAGAATAAAGATGCTGCAATAGAAGAGCTTAGAATGGAGTTGGAAGGCTATCAGTCTTTAGCTATGCAGTTGAAGTTGCAAAATGAGGAGATCTCCGTGATGTTACTGGTGTTAAAACTGGGAATTTCTGAGGCTCAGCTGCGACTTGCAAAGGAAAAGGCTGCAATGGATGTGCAAGACAAAGAGAGAGAAGAGAAGGTTTCCATATTGATGAAGCAGCTGGAGATGAAGAATGCTGCCCTTTCTGCAAATAGGGCTAAAGAAGCTGACTTGAGTTCTCAAATGGAAAAGATGGCAGGAGACCTGGATGACTGTCGGTTGGGGTTGGAGAATAAAGATGCTGCAATAGAAGAGCTTAGGATGGAGTTGGAAAGCTGTCAGTCGTTAGCTATGCAGTTGAAGTTGCAAAATGAGGAGATCTCCGTGATGTTATTGGTGTTAAAACTGGGAATTTCTGAGGCTCAATCGAAGTTTGTGAACGAAAGGGTTGAAATGGATGTGCATGACAAAGAGAGAGGAGAGAAGGTTTCCCTATTGATGAAGCAGCTGGAGATGAAGAATGCTGCTCTTTCTGCAAATATGGCTAAAGAAGCTGACTTGAGTTCTCAAATGGAAAAGATGGCAGGAGACCTGAATGACTGTCGGTTGGGGTTGGAGAATAAAGATGCTGCAATAGAAGAGCTTAGGATGGAGTTGGAAAGCTGCCAGTCGTTAGCTATGCAGTTGAAGTTGCAAAATGAGGAGATCTCCGTGATGTTATTGGTGTTAAAACTGGGAATTTCAGAGGCTCAATCGAAGTTTGTGAACGAAAGGGTCGAAATGGATGTGCATGACAAAGAGAGAGAAGAAAAGGTTTCCCTATTGATGAAGCAGCTGGAGATGAAGAATGCTGCTCTTTCTGCAAATATGGCTAAAGAAGCTGACTTGAGTTCTCAAATGGAAAAGATGGCAGGAGACCTGAATGACTGTCGGTTGGGGTTGGAGAATAAAGATGCTGCAATAGAAGAGCTAAGGATGGAGTTGGAAGGCTGTCAGTCGTTAGCTATGCAGTTGAAGTTGCAAAATGAGGAGATCTCCATGATGTTACTGGTATTAAAATTGGGAATTTCTGAGGCTCAATTGAAGCTTGTGAACGAAAGGGCCGAAATGGATGTGCATGACAAAGAGAGAGAAGAGAAGGTTTCCCTATTGATGAAGCAGCTGGAGATGAAGAATTCTGCTCTTTATGCAAAAAGAGATAAAGAAGCTGGATTGAGCTCTCAAATGGAAAAGATGGCAGGAGACCTGAAAGCCTGTCAGTCTGACTTGGAGAATAAAGATGCTGCAGTAGAAGAGCTTAGGATGGAGTTGGAAGGCCATCAGTCTTTAGCTATGCAGTTGAAATTGCAAAATGAGGAGATTTCTGTAATGTTACTGGTGTTAAAACTGGGAATTTCTGAGGCTCAATCGAAGCTTGCGAATGAAAGGGTCGAAATGGATGTGCATGACAAAGAGAGAGAAGAGAAGATTTCCCTATTGATGAAGCAGCTGGAGATGAAGAATTCTGCTCCTTCTGAGGCTCAATTGAAGCTTGCAAAAGAGAAGGCTGAACTGGATGTGCAGGCCAAAGAGAGGGAGGATAATATTTCTTTGTTGATGCAGCAGCTGGAGATGAAGAACGCTGCTCTGCTTAGAGCCCAGAAAGATACTGTAGGAGAACGTGAGAAGACTGAATCTTTATCAAGGAGGATTGAGTCCTTGGATGAACAGCGACTATTAATGCAGAAAGAAGTTGAGAGGTACAAGGAAATGCTCGAGGAATCTTCCAGGTGTCAACTTTGCTTGAAAGAACAAGTTCTGCAGATGGAAAGCAGCTCAAAGGAGAAACTTGGAGAAGTTTGCGATGCCTTAGAGAGGGCAAATGCTGAATATGCAGAGAAAATCTGTGAAAATAATGAGATTGAATTTGAATTGCAGATATGGAAATCAATAGCTGAACGCTTGAAATGTGATCTTGAAGAAAATCACGCAGTGCGGAAAGAGCTAGAAGCTTCTCTTCTCTCACAAGTAGATGTAGGGGAAACGTTCAAGCAAGAGAAGAATAGCCTTATCCAGATGTTAGAAGAGAGAAACCGAAGAATAGATGATCTCCAGCAACAGATTGTGTTCCTGGACCAGAAGCTTAGCACAAGGGAAACAGAAATGTCCTTTGAGCAAGAGAAAGTGAGCCTTTTCCAGTCTACGAGAGAGAAGGAGAAGGTTTTAGAGCAACTTGAGAAAGAGGTTGCCTGGCTGGAGCAAGAGTCATTGAGAAGAGAATTTGAAGGTGCTGTGCTTTCACAAACTGTGGCAGAGAGAACATTCGGGCATGAGAAAGAAAAACTTATCCTCCAACTAGAAGATAAAAACCAGAGACTAGATGATCAAATGCAACAAGTGAAGTCATTGGAACAAAAGTTCAATAGCTCATTAATCTCCTTTTCTTCACAGCTTGCTAAGAAGCAGGCAGAGATTAATTTGGTCCATGAAGCTTGGGAGAGGCTTACAGCAGTTGAGATACTGGCTGCACTAGAAGTTGAAGAGAAGAAGTTGATGATTGTGGAACTTGAGGATGATATCAGTAATATGCACAAGAAACTGGAATTGCAGGAAAAATCGTTCTGCCATTCAAGACAGCAGGCATTGGAAATTGAAGCTGAACTGGATGCAAAACAGTTGGAAATAAAGAATTTGACTACCCAAATGGAGACAAGGCTGAGAACTTCAGATGCCTTAGTTAACGAGCTGAAGAACGAAAAAAGAAGTTTACTGGAAGATGTCATGAAATTGTTATCAGACAGGGAAAACTTGTTGGGTTTTATTGCGGGGTTGGGTGATGGGATCAGTGAGTTCTCCACTGCAGACTCACAACTGATGAGTGGTTTAAGCCGGATGGTGCAGTCTTTTGACAACAATGGTTCAGGAATGGTTTTGAAGGAGGATGAGGAGCTCGTTGAGTCTGTAAAAGAGAACTGGAATATCCATTCTTCTCCAGCCACAAAGAAATATGAAGTCATTTCAGATGAAAGACCGCCATTTAGGGAGCGCAACAATTAACTGTGGAAAGAAGCTACGTATAATATAGCTCGTGCAACTCGGTATTGCTTCCTCTTATACATGTTTCAGGCTTTCAGCGTGGATTCCTTTTAGCTTGTCTATGACTGATTTATGCATGTATTTGTTTATATTTCTGCCACTGACAAATTACCACAAATTCAGATTTATTTGTTTGATGGGCCAAAATGTTTTCTTGTAACTTCAACTGATATTAAAAGAAGTTGATTTTACTTATGTACATTTGCATTGAATCTTTAGCTCTTCTTCCATGGATGCATGCTCTACTAATCATTTATGCAAAGAGTGATGCTATGCAGTATTGTCATACAACAGAAATAACATAGCAGTCAAAATTAGCCTCTTTTTTTTTTAGAAGTACTGATCCAAAGACTAATTTTCATTGACATATTGTCAAGTTGTGTGATAATCATGTAACATTCTACTAAATAGCATTATTCTTATGCAAATTGTTGAATAATTCTCACTTACTTCTTTGAGTAATGCTATTTAGTAGACTGTTATATAACTGTCATACAACCTGATGATGTGACAATAAAAACCAGCTATTAGATCAAATACTTAGAAAAAAAAAAATTAAAGACTAATTTTTCACTGCACATCATTCCAATTGTATGGCAATTGCATAGTAGTGTACTCTCTACTTTTGGGAGGGGATTAAAACTTTGCATCCCAATGGAGCTTGAAAATGGTTAATACTTCTAGGACTGAGTGGATACTTCAGAACAATATATCTTGATAATAACAACAATCTTTGCTTAAAAGTATCACTCGAAAGTCCGTTGATGATAGATGAAATTGAAAAATGTGGTATAGTAACCAAATATTTGTTTGATGGTAAGAATGAACAATGTGCATCATAAAGATACAATAAATCAGTTGATAACATTATGACTCTCCCTTGCTGTAGTCAGCTTCATTCAACTTTAAAACGCATGACTAAACACCTGAGGGAGAACTAATTCTGCTTGCCCCTGCTGATGATCCTGATTTCTGAGAAAATTCTGATAATCCCTGCTTCAAAGCTCTAAGGTTTACCCCATCATCGACCAATATGCTTGTTACACCCATTTGTGATACCTGTAAATATGATTGCAGGAATCAGACTATTCATTGAAAGTTCTGCTACCTAACAAGAGACGTGGAACAATTTTCTGCTTTAAAGATTTTTAATAACCTATGACGTGGTAAACAGTTTTCAAAACTAAAAGGGTAAGGAAGGGGCAAGTTTACCGCTTCAATGTTCCTATTCTCATCATCAAAGAAAAGCATTGAAGTAAAAGGTTCCCCAGTACTTCTATGAATTCTTTGGAAATGCTCTGTTTTGTGGCTCCAACTGGAAAAAATTTCCTGCATAATAATCCGTAATAACAGTTCTTTAGAAGAGATAAGCGGGACAAATTGCAAAGCATTCTTATTTTCCTTGACAAATAATAGTGTCAAATAAATAGACAATGAAAAGCAAGCTATGGGCGTTAAAAATGACGGCAACAAGAAATCAACCATCCTGCAGAGACTAAAGCATTCAGTTATATGAAGATGGCAACTAGAATCTGAAACCATCACAGACCTACCAAAAGAATAGCCTTATCATCTTACATAAAATAACCATGTGAAAGGCTACTATTAGGAAGATGCTATTGAGTTCCCAATGACTTTTAAATTTAGCCTTGAGATGAATATGATTTTTTAAACAACTTGATTACTTATAAAAAAAAAAAAAAAAGGATGAATATGAGGAATCTAACAAAATCTACATTGCTTCAAAGGTCAGTCCAAATTATACTATTGTACTCCTTTAGAGAGGGAGAAAAGAAGCAAGAATAAATCAAGGCAACCACCTTCTAACTTGTCTTTCGTCAAAAAGCATGTGAACCCAGGGATGCTGTAATTAGAGAAAGATAGGAAATTGAAAAGAAATGGTGACAATGCTTCCTTGGAGGCTCACCTGGGCCACAAACATGGACTGGATGCCCAATTTATCAAGAAATGTTTTGGCTATCTCAGGAGTTGGTGATCTAGAAGCAATAGCTACATTAATTCCACTGTCCTTGAGTGCATATAATATGCCTCTGGCATTAGGAAACAGATTCGGCGTGTCATCCTCATTGCAGCACTCACTGTCAAGTAACCATGAATGTTATTATTAGTACTAATTATCAAGTTTCCTTTTCAATTTAGCAGGAAATCTAGCACTACCAATCATTTGTAGAATATTGATTCGTAAAAGATAGTTTATTAGAGTACTTTGGGATATAAACCAAGGCAACAAATGTTGAGCATACATGATGCTACCCATTTTCAGTGCACAGGATAGATATCCAAGCATTCATGCATACAAGAGAACATGATTTGAATTTTCCAAATACCATACTACAAAACAACGCTATAGGAGAGGAGAACTAAATAATGGTAGATACGGAAACACTTTTCATTTCCTAATAGAATAGTCATTCCCGCGTACTAAGCGTGCCCTATATTTTCATCATTGGAAAGATTAATCAATTTGGTGCACTATTTTAGGAAGAAAAACGTGTAGGCTCTTGCAATTAAAAGGACAATCATGCTTCCCATAACCCTGAACAACGATTTAATTCTCTCTTTCCTTTATAAATCAAAAGGATGACCATAAACCATGTTAAATCACCAGTTTTTTTATAAGCTTAAGCTTATAGGAAGAGGTAAATTTAATCACTTAATCATTATTTTAACACTATCCCTCACGTTAGGCTTAAACTTCCTTTTAATAGGTGAGACCCAACATTTGAAATATTTAATTTAAATGGAGTGATTTGACGAAGTCAAGATTCGATCTAAAAATCTTTGACTCTGATACCATGTTAAATCATCAGTTTCCCTAAAAGGTAAATTTAATCTTATAGGAAAAGGTAAACTACAGTTAATAACAAATTAAAAAAAGAGCCCATTCGCTGTTTTTACAGTCTAAGATCAAAATGGCTTGATTCTCTATCACACCCAAAAAAAAAAAAACTATATAATTTGAGTCCTCTAACGGCCATTTACTTGTAAATTTGCAATGGGTACCAAGGATTTGCAGAAAAAGAAGCCGTACGAAAACTGACAGCATCCATATACGCATACAAGCACATATATGTGATACACTGAGACGTAGGTGCACATAACAAGCTTAAAGATTCAAAAAATTAAAATTTATTGCTTTTTCGATAATGGGTCATGATCAAAAGCCAAAGCTGCACCAACAGTAATCAACATAAGAGATTAACAAGAAAACAGCGAGGGAGTTTTGATAATACATATACCAATATAAGGGCCAGAGAGTATAGTCTAGATCGAAGACGACGAGGCGAGGACGGTTCTGGTTGAGACCGATTATCTGCAGTGCCTCGTTCTTCACATTCTGGTCGTCTTCCATGATAAGGTCTTCGCAGCTCTGTGGACAAATTTGACCTGCTTGGTTAACGATTTGACACAAGGGAACCGTCGTCGTTCATTATTCAAGCAATTTTGCGGCAGATGCTTTCGTTTTAAAGCATGTTGGGATTGCGTTCCAAAAATAGAGTAAGTTTTTAAAAAAAGGTTTTTGAGCAAAAATTTTATTTTTAAATTTTTTGTCAAAGTGCTTTTTAATCATTTTTAAGTTTTTTATACTCTTAAAAGAGTATTTTTAATTTTTTTACCAAATAAATATTTTAAAAAGACTTTTTGAGTTTTTTTTTTTTTTTTTTTTACATGTCCGCATAAGAAGGGAAGGGGGATTTGAACTAGTGACCTTCACTTCATTAAGTGTGGTCCCAGCCGATTGAACTACCTTTTAGGAATAAACTTTTTGAATATTAAAAGCACTTTAAAATTTTTCAAACGCAATCTTAAACGACACTTTTCGCCTTCATAGATAGACGGGGACGTAAAAGCTTTTCCAAAGATTTTTCCTAAATTTTCCCAGAACCCTGTTTGTTCTAAAAATCTTTCATATATATATATATATATATATATATATATATTAGCAAGCCACCAATTATTTTAAATTTTATTAATTTTTAATTTAAACAAATTATTAACCAAAAGCATTTTCCGCCCAAAAATTTGACTCAAAGAAAAACTTCAATACGTGGAAATTTCAGTTCGCAACCTAAAAAGTCGTTACTTTTCAGTTGGAACTTTCAAATCTTTCGGCGGCCACAGTAGAACTGACAGGTTTATTTACTAAAAATTAAAAATTAAAATCTTGACAGTAAAAAATAATGTTTTCTCTATTACTACAAGTCAACAACTCTGACAATAAAAACCAAGAAATGACAAAAGAGACTAATTTGCATTTTCACGACATCCTATTTGCATAGTAATTACATAGAAACTTGTTTGATTGCCGGAATAAGTTTCTAGAATGGAATGGTATTTTCATTAAATAATTATTATTTTTGTTTAGTTCACATTATTTCTAGAAATAGATATTTTATGGAAATAACTATTCTCTTTACGAATAGTTTTTTAAAGGAATAATTACTTCATTTCACCATTTTTTTATTAGCAATAATAGCTATTTATTTTTCTAATAAAATAATCATTATGTATATCAAACGAGACCTTAATATTACACGACCACAAAATGGTTTCTCTTCATTTTTTTTAAACCAAACAAAAAAAAATCCTAAAATCGGATTTTGGGGCATTTTAACTAGTGAATTTTGGTTTGGGCCTTTTAAGTTTAGGGTTGTGCTTATGGATGCTAGAACCCAATCTGCATGAATTTTGAGAGTTCAAAGTGGTCAAAGCCCTATGTAGCGGTGTAGCCCATTAAAAAATTATGGCACAACTGAAAAACTTGCCCATTTCAATAACATAACATATGTAATAATAAATAAAAAAACTTTAATGTTTGTTAATGTTTTTTAAAAAAAAAAATTAAAAAATTACTTTAATGTAATATAAAGATAAAAATAGTTTAACAGTTTTTTTAACATTTTTATATTTTGGATTATTTATTAATATAAAAAATGATCAAGTACTGCCAAATTGCCAATTGGGTCAATTCAAACCCATCTTTGTAACGTGAGGAAAAACAAAATCAAGAACTTCGACGCTGCCCACGGAACACATGTTGGGTCGTCAAGCACAAGACCGCCACGTGGCCAGAAAATAGACATTCTTTCGCGAATATCCTTTCTTTCGCGTATATCAAGCAGAGCACAGATGAACAGTTCTTTTTTTCCTTCTTCTTCTTTCCCTGTATCAAAATAGAAGGAAAATAAAAAATCAGAAGCCTGGGAATTTCTGGTTTTTCTTCATCACGAGGTAATTTTTTTAAGTTATTATTATTATTATTTTTTATATATTTTTTTTAGTTTGGCTTCTATTTGATGCTTTGGCGATTTTTATCTCGAATTGACATGGTGATTATTTTCTTGCTCTTTTTGGGAATTAGTAGTCGGAATGCAATATAGTTTAACAACTTGTGCGACCTCAATTTTTTTCTTGATTGAGGAAATTGGAGGTGTGGTTTAAAACGGTGGGGTTTCAATGTGTTTAATTTATGTATGTAAATTTGGATGGTGAGCTCCCAAGAATTGATATTTCTAGGGTTTTCTGAGTCCCCTGCTGATATTTTCAGAAGGTGTAAGCGACGTTGATAGTTTGATGTTCGTGGTGTCAATTCTATAACACATTTAATCTAGGCAGAACAATTTTTTTTCTAAAAAAAAAAATAATAATAGTGGCTTAATTCCCAAATCGATGTAATGAATGGGTTGTATCCTCCATTTTTCAAGACAAATTGATGGTACTATGCAGTGCATCCACATTGGTTCTTCGAAGTTAGTTTAATTATTTTTTGCTTATTTATTTATTTTTTTTTTTTATGACATGTCCATAGAAGAGGGGGAGGGGGATTCGAACTAGTGGCCTTTGCTTCATGAGGCATGGTTCTTAGCCAATTCAGCTACCTCTTGGGGACGTTAATGGATGTAGTTAAGAGAGTTTGGCATGCGGCACGGTCTATATGCTTTAATCTTTTGATGCCATCTGAAATTTTTTATTTGCTTTAGCAGCCTCTTTAGTTGTGAGGATCTCAAAGTCTATCTGGGTTATGGTCCCTTGATCAAAATCAATTTTTGGTGTAGAGGCTACCTGAAACCAAGTAGTGTTATGATCTTGGGGTACTAATCGTGCACTCTGACCCACCAGTTTCAATCTGGTAATGGCTCTCGCTGGTTATTCGCAATTGTCCCATGAATTGGGGCTTTGCGGGAATCAGAGGTGCAATAAACAATACAAGGTACTTAATTTCTTTCATTTCAATTTTTTTGAGTCTCTCTTTATGTTCAGCAGCTATGTTTTTATTCCTATTCTGAAGTTATTTGTTTGTTTACAGAGTGTAATAGGAAGGGGCAAGCTACATTTGTTAAGTGCTACTCTTTCATCACGCGTGTCGGTATGAGTTTTGGTTTAGAACTTTAGCCCCACTTGTCTTTCCCCCCTTTCAATATTGTGTTCCTTTCGGAGCAACTTGACATATGTTGAAGCATTGAATGAATGATGAAGTATCATTGTCATCTAAAACATCAATAAACAAGTACTGCAATGTTCAGCATGATTGATGCATCTTTTAAGCGTTAATTAGTTAGATGCTTTATTCTACTTAGAGGGTATTCTGGAAATCGGCGAGACTAATAGCTGACAGGCATTGTGATCACATGCTAGCATTAAACACTTCTTCTTCTGTGAATTTTAAACCTTTTGTTCGCTATATTACCATTAAAATTGCTACTTCCATTTCATCATATTCAAGTGATAACAAAGCTCTTGCTGTTTTAGTAAATTCTGGTATATTGATGGCATCTGGGTTTATTACTATTAAGGTTTAATGACCTATGTCTGGTCTAGTGTAATTAGTGTATGTTTTTAGCATCTTGCTGGTGAATTAATTAGTTAGTTTCTCATTGTTAATTTCTAATTCTGAAGTAATTGTACTTTTTTACATTGTGCTGTTTTGTCTGACTAGATATGTGGTGTCTTCAATGTGTATATAAGAAATTGAATGGAAACCCAGACTCTTATTTTAAAAGCAGAAATGCAGTTTATTTCTCTTGCTAAATTTGATGTTTTGATTGCGTGCTAGCTGTTGCTTTTCCACCCTAAAAAGGGTTGCCTAGATATATTCCAATTGATGCTATTAGCATTGATGGAACTGTAAATAATGTGAAAAAAACTTTACATATATCTGTTCTGTTACAGTTTCAGCGACAGGAATCTTGGAGCTTCTGCCTTTTGGACACTGCATACAGGCCAATACATTCGTTACCTAGCAGATTCAATGCTTTTAAATGCCGTTCTTTTCTAAGACCAGGCCAACCATTTGAACTCTCTAGTACAAAGACCGTTGCCATGGCATTGACCAGGTAAATTTGTCTTCAATCAATTAGCATTCATTCAATAATTATATTGAATTCAATACCTTGCTGCCTTTTTAGTCTTTGGTTTTCTATTGAGTCTATCCTGTAGAGATATTCAAATTGGACTAGTGATTGATTCTGTGGTAAACCTAGTTGGTTACTTTGAATTATAGTTTAAACTGCACTCATAGGTAGAAATTCTGTACAGAGCATGTCTCCATTTACAGTCCTTCTGAGATGTAAAATATATCTTTTCTTTGATCATAGTTTCAACTCAATTAGGCTTTTCTGTAAATATATATGGACCTCTTGTAATGATGTAAATATAAAAGGGACTGCTCAAACATGTAAGCTAAAGTATGAAAAGCTAGATGGATATCGAGTTGGACTCTGATCTTATTTTTGAGTGTCTAATATTTTTTAGAAGGTAATATTATCTGCTTTGTGTTCAGGTAGTCTGTCTAAAAAATGTGGTCTTATGGAGTATGTGAAATAACTCTTGTCATCCCCAATATGTCATGTTTCCTTTTAATCACTATGTTCCTGTAAATGTAGCAATCATTTAATTTTTTTGTATTATGCAGGTCGTATAATGTCTTAGAAGGTAGTCCTCTTGTACTTAAGTTGGTTCCAGCAGTTGGTATTATTATTTTTGCTGTATGGGGCATTGGGCCACTTTTGCGTCAGAGCAGAAACGTACTTCTTCATGTATGTGCAATATTTTTAAGTCTTCATTTTCATGTCATTTACCATGGTACAATAAATATTCTTTCTGTTTCCATATTGAGTTGATGCCCTGATAAATATTCTGCAGAAGAATGATAATAGTTGGAAAAAGAGTCGCATTTATTATGTCATGACCTCATATCTTCAGCCTTTGCTGCTATGGACGGGAGCAACACTAATTTGCAGGTGAGTCTATCATGACATGTTGAACTAGGAGAGTTTTATATTCTTATCGTTGAATACAGTATTTATTTTCCAGATTTACTGCTCACAGTTCTGTTTCTTGCAGAGCACTGGATCCAGTAGTTCTACCTACAGAAGCTAGCCAGGTTGTTAAGCAACGTCTTTTGAATTTTGTGAGATCATTGTCGACTGTACTGGCCTTCGCCTATTGTTTATCAAGGTGGGTGTATATTCTACATTTGTCTTGGTTTTGAAAACCTTGATGAGGTTTTCACTCAACCTTGTTTAATAAACTAAAACCATTGAGCTGCAGGTGGGGTTCTATTGGGACTTATTAGGTCTAATAGTGAATTGCAATCACCATTACGTTAAATATGTAATGGTTAAGCAGTTTGCATATCCTCACTTTCCTTTTACTAAAGATATTCTTTCTGCTTCTTTTAAAGTTACGGCAATTCTGCCACTATTTGTTACTTATTGCTGCTTCATTGGCGCCAATTATCCTTATAGGTCTAATAGTGAATTGCAATCACCATTACGTTAAATATGTAATGGTTAAGCAGTTTGCATATCCTCACTTTCCTTTTACTAAAGATATTCTTTCTGCTTCTTTTAAAGTTACGGCAATTCTGCCACTATTTGTTACTTATTGCTGCTTCATTGGCGCCAATTATCCTTATATTTTCAGGCAATATGGATAATGTTTTGCCAGTTACAGTGTTTACTGCAGTTACTTCCATGACAACTAAACCAATTATAATTTTTTCTGTGCAGCGTGATTCAACAAGCACAGAAATTCGTCACTGAGACTAATGATTCTAGTGACACTAGAAATGTAAGTGTGTCAATGTTTTATCATAACACTTCTTGCCTTGGTTGTTTAATTAGATGTACCAGTACTATAGCCGTACACTGACGGGCAAAACTTAGACCGTCAGCTGGTGAAATTAATTAAGCATCAGAACTCTGAGCCACTACTTCATGTATTTTGTCTTTTTTGGCCATTTGAGTTGACCTTTATGCTTTTCAACTTATACTTTTATTAGATGTCCTATCATTATTTTCTAGCAAGAGTGTCTTTTATATTTACTTTATGCCTTATAGAAGAGGATGCTTTATAAACTGTAATTACATGTAAGGTGTCACATTAGCTTTGCTGCACCTTAGGTGCTATGTGATCAACCTACTGTGCTTAAAATTGTATTGACTTTGTTCAAATATTCTATCAATGTTCATCAAACAGACCATAATCACATCTAACATTTTAATTTCTTATCTTCTAGGCCATATTACAGTTGAATATCAATTTCTTTATTGATGTGTATATTTTTGGTACCCATTTGTCCTGCTTAATAAACATAATTAGGGAGACCTTCTGAAAATACATAATGTCATTTCTCTTTATTTTTATTTGATTGCTTGAGGATGTAATTATTTATTATATTGCTAGAAAAAATGCATATTCTACAATGAAAATTACTTGCTGTTTGGGCAGATGGGATTCCAATTTGCAGGAAAAGCTGTTTACTCTGCTGTATGGGTTGCTGCTGTCTCATTGTTCATGGAGTTGCTGGGTTTCTCTACCCAGAAATGGTTGACTGCTGGAGGTCTTGGGACTGTCTTGTTAACTCTTGCTGGTCGTGAGGTGCAACCCTAATTATTGCCTTTTATCTTTATTGCAACTATAGTAAGCTATTTTATTTGTGTCAAATTTTGATATCGATTTGTTTAATCTTTCTAGATATTCACAAATTTCCTTTCAAGTGCTATGATTCATGCAACTCGGCCTTTCGTTGTGAATGAATGGATTCAAACTAAGATTGAAGGCTATGAAGTTTCTGGTACTGTTGAGGTTTGTATTTGAATATTGAACATGTACCCTAAAGAGCAAGTGGCTACAAGAAAAGGACCAAAAGATAGATAATATTGAATCTATATATAGATTTTGATGTTTTTCCCATTATTAATGAATACAGAGAAAATTACAGTGTATGAACACTGGTTACATCAGTGAGTTAAAATGACATAATTTATTCAGAAAATTTTCTTCTTTGAATTTTGATAATTTTTATATCCTACAGCATGTGGGTTGGTGGTCACCAACAATTGTGAGAGGTGAAGATCGTGAAGCAGTTCACATTCCAAACCATAAGTTCACGGTGAATGTTGTGAGAAATCTCACTCAAAAATCTCATTGGCGTATCAAAACACACCTAGCCATTAGTCACTTGGACGTCAATAAGATTAATGTGAGGAGTAATTTCCATTATCTATCCTTTCATACAGATTATAGCTGCTTTTTTGCTGCCATTGAATTTTTATTTGATTTTCGTCTATGATTAATTGATTTGTCTGCTCTTTCCTTGCAGAGTATTGTCGCTGATATGCGCAAAGTCTTAGCAAAGAATCCACAAGTTGAGCAACAGAGGTTGCACAGAAGAGTGTTTCTGGAAAATGTTAATCCTGAAAACCAGGCTCTTTTGGTTAGTGCTTAACCATTTACATTATTGTGCAAGTTGATTATTTTATGTATTGTTTCACTCTTTATTATCTTTTGAGTCCACTTTTTTATTAAAACGGTTTTATGACAAGTATTATCATAACAATTGACGTGTTTGTGTAATCAATTGTATATATTGGTTGGTGTCCTTGTCTAGGTTCCATTAACTAGGCGTGCATCTGTGTTCTGTTGTGGAAATTCAATTTTTTTCCCCATCTTTCTTTGTTGTTATGGATGGCTTTTGAAATCATTCTGCAACCTATAGGTTTTGATGTGAATTGAGGAAAGGAAAACAAAATTAGTCAGTAACCTGAGCACTTACTTGAATGAAAATATTTATGAAAGGATTATAAATCTATTTCTTTTGGTCAACACAAATTGTCATGCTTTAGATTTACATAGCTATGATTTTTATTTTATTTTTCATTTTTGTTAATTAAGGCTTAATTAGTTTCGACGTCAAAAATTTTCCTAACAAAATTTTTTTCCTAGAAAAAAAAAAAGGTACTTTTAGAAGAAAAAAAATGGAAAATGATTTGTTTTATATTGTTTAGTTGAGATTCTGACAATAATTTTCTAGTATTTGGTGACACCAAAAATCTCTATCTTAAAATCAATAAACGCCCACAAAATATTGGAAGGTAGTGGTGGGAGTGACCCCGGGGGGGGTGGTGGCGCATGGAGTGAGGGGTTAGGAGTAGCACAAATACAAAAAAATATGAAAAACATATTTCAGAAAATATTTTGCAATGAAACAAATGGATCCTCAGCTTTTACCATGTGATTCACTTTCTGAATTGATGGTAGTGCTAGTTGATGTATTTCATATTGTTTCCACATTTGGTATCACAATTGTTTCTTATATTGACTTCATAAGAAACTAGCGAAAAGGCATCTTATAAGATTGACCAATTGGATTTATGAAAGAAAAATATATGCTTAGTAATAGTGCTTTTTAATATTTAAGTGCTCCGGTATCATTTTTGTACGCATGCATGTGTAGTTATATATTTGTTATTTAATATTTGTGTTGTACATTTACAGATATTGATATCGTGTTTCGTGAAGACTTCACATTTTGAAGAGTATCTATGTGTTAAGGTAAGAGAATTCTTCTCTAGCACTTTTGACCCAATCGTGCAAAAATATGATCCAATGCACCTGACAATTCAGTAGGGAGAATTTAAAACCTGTTAGCATTCAAAAGTCTTCTTTGAGCCCCCTGTAACAAATCAAGGAAAGCGTTAGCCACATCTAAGCTATTTTTCCAAAATGACTAGCCAAGTTACAATTAGAGCTTCTAAGAATCGCTTACAAAGCCCAGTCTCACCCAATAAGAAACCAATGTGGGACATTCAGATGAATGAACCAAGCTAGTTTATACAATACATCAAAAAGGTGTTCCTTATTCACCTCATTTCTGTATGCCATGCTGTTTATAATTTTTTCTTCCCAAATGGACCTCATTTATTTTGTTAGTTTATGCAATATTTTCACAGTTTTCACTCTATGGTTCTCTAATACGCACAAACTCTTAATACAACACATGGTGTGATACATCAGATTTGCACGCATGCTTTTATGTATGATCTTGCATAGTTTTTTTTTTTTTTAAGTGCAATATTGTGTTGTTGCTCTATCCAAACACCACGTACCCATCTTGTCCATTTGTGATTCCATTATGCAGCTAGTGCCCATTAATGTATATGAATCATAAGGAGACTTCCTGATGACATCTCTATTTGGAACAAATTGTTTAGGTGGTGTTTTGGTAGATATTACTTCACTGGTTTCTGACTCTGTTTGGACTATGGTTGTTAGATTTCAAGCTTTACTATCTTTTTGGCAGCCAAATGAGCCTTGTTTATATCAATCAGCCATCCAATGAGTTTATAAAATGCAGCTTATTGTCAGAGGATTGAACTCATTTTAAGTTTAATGTTGTCTGACAAAACAGGAAGCTATACTGTTAGATCTTCTTCGAGTCATCAGCCATCACCGAGCTAGACTTGCCACGCCAATCCGTACAGTGCAGAAAATATATGGTGATACCGACTTGGAAAATGTACCATTTGCAGACACAATATTTAGCCACGGTGGAGTGGCATCAAACCGCCCATTGTTAATGATCGAACCCCCTAACAGAATTAATGGAGAAGATAAAACAAAGAATCGTTCAGTGCGTGCAACTGCAGAACAAGACAGTAAGACTGGTGCACGACCTACACCTGACAACAAGGGTGATGCTAAGGTTGGACCGACATCAGTTCTTGACCACAAGACCAAGGAAACACCAACTTCTGACACCAAGGCAGATAATAAGATTGGAGAGACACCAAATCCTGATCCCAAGGCAGAGCTCAAGTCTGCAGCAGCATCTGTGTCAGATCCAAAGGGGTATGAAAATGCAACAACGAAACCAACATCAAAACCTGTGTATAAGACAAATTCTAAGGGAGCAGACATGCCTTTCTCTGACCCCAAAGGGATGGGTTCAGTATCTGATAATTCAACCCAAAAGGTCTCTGATGGCAAGCAACCCAAGAGTGCAAGTTTTGGGAATGTTACACAGAAGTCTAGCAGTCCATCGGTTTCCTCATCGGAAGGTAGTGTTGACAAAGCTGGTGCATTACCAATAACTCAATCTAGACAGGAAGGTGAAAGGATGCCAGCACCGGTTGCACAGCCTTCAACATCAAGGCCTATCTTGGAAGATAATATAGTACTTGGTGTAGCTTTGGAGGGCTCAAAAAGAACACTTCCTATTGATGAGGGAATGGTTACCCCGCCAAGTCATGCAGAAGGAAAGGAAATGGCTGCAAGCCGGAATGGACCTACTTCTGAGAAGGATAAGAAAGATGGCCATGTTGCAACTGGACCAAGTTCAACGTCTGGCAATCAGTGAGATCAATTAGGTTGATCGATGAAGATATCTTAGGTCTTGCTCCTGCTCTTGCCAACTCTCCGGAATTACACCATCAAAGCTGTGTTTTTTCAAGCTGAAGTGTACACTGTACATTCTTTTTTTTTTTTTTTTCTTCACGATTCTTGTCATGATAATTTGTATTATCTGGCGGCTTTGACAATTTAGCTATACATCATACAGAAATCGGATCTGTCAAGATATGAATGGTCTTGGCAATCAAACTGATCTACTTTGCTACTCCAAGCTGTTCCTGTTTTGCTTGTAGACATTAGAGTGATGACTATACAAAAGTTAAATTCTTTTTTTTTTCTTTTTTTTTTTTTTTTAAGGAAAATTGTCCCATTAAGGGTTTGAGTTTTACCCCTCTGATAAATAAGGGCTCGGGTTTCTAATTTTGACAATTAAAAAGGCTTGAGTTTTCGTTTTGTGACGAATATAGACAACCGTCTAATTTTTCATCAATCTCTTAATGAACCCATGTCAGATTAAAACACAGCACATTAACATCTAAGCAACTTGAACCACCTCATGCATGCCTCAGCAGCCCCATATAACTGCCAAGTCATACCACCCCGCTGGGCTGCCAGTCACAATGGTTGGGAGAGTGAGCTGATCGTGGCGAACCATGGCTGGGCACGACCTGACTATGGCTAAGTCGACATTGTGGTTGAGATGTGCCCAACCATTGTGGCTGTATCATCTCCCAGCCAAGGTGGCTAGGCACGACCTAGCCTTGGCTTGGTTTGTTCCCAGTCATTATCATGGCTGGGAGAAGACCCAACCATCATGGCTAGGCATGACACCTATCACCTTGGAATATTGCACTACTGCTAACATCAGCCTGTTACCAACTAGGCATGACACCTATCACCTTGGAGTATTGCACTACTGCTAACATCAGCCTGTTACCAACTTCGCTGCAGGCTGCCATTTAGTATTTACTACCATTCTATTCATTATCATCGTCTTCCTTTTTGATATAAAAAAAAATAAAAAATAAAAAATCGTCAATTTTAAAAGTGAACATGATTTTACTTCAGCACTGCATGATCTATGATCTCCATTCCAGGAGATCAGTGCAATTTCATGTTCTATCTTTCATGTCCTTCTCCCTTTTGCTTTCCATTTTAAAGACAAAACATTACAAACAACCTAAAAATAAATCACTCACAAAACACTCAAAATTATTTTTAACTTTATATTACGTCATAACACCTTTTCAAACAAACAAAAAAACACACCCTCCATAAATCATTAACAAACCGAATCTCTCAAACCAGGCTATGGTACTCGATTGCAAATACGAGAAGTGA
Source organism: Corylus avellana (assembly GCF_901000735.1). Classification (NCBI taxonomy): domain Eukaryota; kingdom Viridiplantae; phylum Streptophyta; class Magnoliopsida; order Fagales; family Betulaceae; genus Corylus; species Corylus avellana. The sequence continues at coordinate 2,574,440 of NC_081542.1, read as the reverse complement.
AAGTATTACAACCTTGAGTTTAAAGTGCTTAATAATTGGAATGGTAGACTGAGAAATCACAATATCTTTAAGTGTTAATAATTGGGAAGAAATTGATGACTGTAAAACACAGCAAACTATTTAACATGATATCATTACATGAACAGGACTACGAATAGGCGATATGGTATGAGACTTATTTATCAATACATTATGAGGAACTACTCACAAACAATAGTTGAAGTACCAAATGGTGAGACACAGAAGACAGCCTTACTTCAAGCGTGGCACATACAATCAGGAGCAGGATATGTGTAAATTGACTGCTTTGGTTTTTTTAATCTGATTTGTCCTTGTCTGTTTTCATGTCCTTCTATCACTGCCTGCTGGAAATCTGACCAACTGATGCTTTTATTTAGGAAAAGCTGCCCCAGCAATGCCATGTTCGGCCTTATAGTCTTCAGGTTCTCATAAGTTCGATGTCCCACCTGTAGACATCACAATGGCTGATTAAGTCGATGAATTATTCATAAAGTGATAATATATACACCATTAGATCTAAGAAATCCAATATGGATCATAAAATTGTTCTTCTCCACCCGAATATCTTTCAGAGCATAAAATTCTTCTTTAATTCGTTGACTTCAAGTAATCCAAATAAACCTTCTCAAATTTGGTGAAAACAGCCTCGAGAACTAGTGTGAAAAAAAAATCAGCTCGGTTTGTCGATGTGTTTTTGGGGGTGTTTTTTGTTTGAAAAGGTGAATTATTTTTTCTTCTTTTTTTTGTTTGTGTTTTTGTAAGTGTTTTGTGTTTGAGTTGCTTGTTAATGTTTTTATTTAATGTCCAACACAAACAAAATCTAGGTCCTAACTAGTTTTATGACTAATTTATAAAATAATTCCTAATTGATCTTACTACTAAAAATCGCCGTGCCCCAATTTCTTACTTGTGGAACAGGGTGGCGCATCAAAGGCCTACCATTGGATAACCCCACTTTAAAGTTTTCATCTTCAATATGCTAATTGAATGCACGAGGATGGGCCAAAATTTAAGTTGATCAAGTGCAGAGTGAGAAGCAAAACTTCCAAGAAATCAAACATAATGCTTAAATCTATGATGCTACCTTGTAGAAATACTCACCAATGCATTGTGCATATTTCCAGGAGAAGCAGAGATAAAGATGTCGCTGTGCATGCCAACATAGTAATCAACCGCAGCTAACAAGGAAGCTTTTCCTTTAATCTGGCCCCGTTCCAGTGCAGAAGTTAGGCTCTTTTTATCTTCCATTAGTGGGAACAGTTTTCGCAAAGTTGAAATCCTAGCTTCTCCACCATATACCTGGGAAACATAACCATTTCACAGATCAAAACTCCTGGGAGCAGAAACGTAAATTTCACTTGTCCGAAAGTGACGTAGACTACACAAAAGTTGAGACATAAAAAACCTTGTGAGACGCAAGATAGAGCCGAGTGCTGTTGTCAAAGCCCAAAGCTGCAAGTAGCAATCCAATCTCTTCTGGTGTCAATGGGCAACGCCCCTGATTCCTCAACTCTTCATCAGTGAACTGGGAGTTGAGGACTCTTCCCTGCCAAAGCACTTGTCTATACTTGGCTAGAGCCAGTTTTTCAGCTTTGCCACCACCAAAATCACAGGCTGAATGGGCCGCCATATCCTGCACAATGACAAGGTTAATGAATGAGCACATGGAATGGATCACCATATATCACATGCATGGATACTGCACGGACACTACATGTAAGGTATCTTGACAATACATGTAAGGTATCCTGCATGCCTGCCACATGCATGGATACTGCAAGGACACTACATGTAAGGTATCTTGACAATAAAGCAAGTTAAAATTTGTTTTCACTTGTAAGGAAAGTCATCATTACAGAAATAAATCAAGCAAGTTATAATGTCAAATACTTCATCGCCCCAAATCTTTGGACAAGAGACTGCAGAATAAATTTGAAGGCAGAAATTTTGTACAACATATATATATATATATATATATATATATATATTATGGGCATACTTTGTCAAACCGAAGGTGTAGCACCACAAACTTCCCGGATCCTTCTGTGCTCTCCTGGAGGTAGTTGGTGCCAAGTGCTCCACTTTTGCCAGAAGGATTGCGGAGGCGGCTGACAAGAGCATCACCAAGTACTCTAATATGAGGAACAAAAACTAATGCTTGGAAGTTAACTTTACAACGTAGCTGTTGGATGTCCATGGGCAAGTTGTCAAAAGCCAGACGATGAGAGAATGGGGAAATTGCAGCAATTCCATAACTGTACCACAAACATATTTCAAATCTCAGAAGATATGATCATTTAGAGACTAAGCAAAGTCCAGAAAACAACTATAAGCACATCCCTAAGCAATGGTATGGCACAATTGAAGGGTAAAAATTGAGTCTAAATATTATGTGGTATCACCTTGGTATCTTTTTGATGAAATTGTCTATCCAAAGATACTTAGAACCAAAGAATTTGAACAACAATTTAGCTCGAAATCTAACAAAAGGCTTAGAAAACTAGTCAACTACCAACCTTTGTAGTGTAGGCAATACATTCTCTAGATACCAGTTTGCTGATGCATGAACTGGTGCTGTCTTAATCCGGGTGGCTCTGATTGCAGTAGCATAATACTCCCTTGTGCTCCAGGAGAACTCATAAGGCAGCTCCTTAACTATAGAAATATCGTCCTTCAATACATTGATGAAGTGATCCACATCAAATATATCCATGAATGAGCTGTGAAGGAAAAAATCATGCAACTTTGATTTAAAGCCTCACAAAAAATCCATGACATAAAGAAATAGGAAAAACAAAGTCTGCAAATATGGCTCCTGCAAGTACCTTGAATCTTGCCAAACAGGATTCACTTCAAGATGTGGGATAACAAGTGTAGCATTCAGTATTTTAGCAACGGCAACTGCATCACATATCTTTAAAAGAAACAAAATAACACTTGAGCTAGTGATACTACTTATCAGACAAGTTACTTCAAATTTCAATAACGGGTAATTATTGCCACTCAAGATCTCAAAATTCTAGTCACCCATTAGCATCTACATTAAATGCTTCAGAAAGTATTTAGGTACCTACCCCCATTCTCTGCTGGTTCAAGCCTCCATCAAGAAATACCTGAATATATCCCTGAGATTTTTCTGGTAATGCTGCATGAAATAAAGGGTCAATCAGTGAAAAATATATGCTTGACCATGATTAGTGAATATCAAGACATTAGGCCACACTGTCTCAATACTTCATGCAGCACATAGCAGATTTAAACCAAGGAAAGCTCTTTGTGGTTACTCTATTTCTCATCACTTACAAGGGGTTTTTGTAGATTCAACACAGGGTCTCCATCCTTCGTTGGGCAAAGGAATCCAGAGAGCTGACTGCTGTGCATTTGTCTGATAAAAAAAAGAGGGGGGGGGGGGTGTTATCATTAAGAGGACTTTAGTACTTTTTTTTTATATAAGTAAAGAGGACTTTAGTACTAACAGAACTATAAATTTATTTATAAAGCATGCTTGCTGCTCAACAACTCTTACAGGATCACTTTGTAAAGCACTCTTGAGCAGACGCGAGTGCCTTGGTTTTGGAGCATTCCATTCCTGTAAAATGCCAATCTTTCATTTAACAGGCAGTTTAGGGCCTTTAGGCCCCCAAAAAGATTAATTTCAAATACATGACGCCACTTTAAAAGCAGGTTGATTGTGAATGGCTTGACACTATCCTTGGATTTCATATCACAGAACTAGCATATATATTTATTGATCAATGGAAAAGCATACAAAATAACATACAACAAAAGAGAGATATAAATTGATGGTATTTTAAAACAATATTCATAATTCAACAAGTCCTCCAAGAAAAATGTTTTACTTTCTCAGTCTGAATGATCATATATGTTCAGGAAGAGAAATAAAAAGTAAAAGGCTAATTTTGTGAAACCAATACATTTAAACAAAGATGATTACCCTGCATTACCTCACTTTCTCTGAATTTCGTAAATCAAGAATCCTAACACACTCTGTTTCATGCATGAGGGCCAACATCAGTGAGGATGTTTTGTGGAGAGATGATAGCTTTTATGCTTACATAATGCTGAACTTAAGTAACAAACTATTGAAATTGTTATTATTTTAGTCAAATTATTATTTGATGCAGCTATATTAGGTAGATCTTTTTCTCAGGTTCATTAACCATCCAGAAACTTGCAACTTCTAGAAAGTAACAAACATATTTCACCACTCTAAGAAATTAAAAGAAAAAAGAAAACTAGTTGCATTGGTGGTGATCTTTTCAAATTTCAATCATTGATCTCAATCATATTTCCAACAATGTAAACCACACACTTTTTTTTTTTTTTAATATTCATTACAACATCATATTTCTCATAGGATATATCATTGGAATATAACTAACCCCTACTCTACCTCGGTGAGCTCCTAACACTAACTTAAGTTCACTTTGGGGAAGCCCTTAGATAGCAGTGATCCTCACCTGGTTGGCAATCAGTGTAAAATCAACTGGCTTAACTCGACAAAGCCAAGCACTTTTTAGTCAACACTTCCAAATTTGCATAATTCCTACCAAATTTGACCTTAGCTCCTCCTAATGTATGCCTTATTTCAACTTGATCCTCTTAAAATAACCTACCACGCAATCATATCATTAACATTTGGCATAAATTAGATTCAGCCCTATTCATCCAAAAATTAATTGATCCCAGCCCTGCCCTTTTCCTTGCTCTTTAATACCTCTTCTGAAACATTACAAATGAAGCAAAAAAAAAAACACCCAGAATATACAGAGTCCCAGTTTGTGCAAAAGAACAAAGGAAAGGCCTTTCCCAGTAAACTACCGTTTCTGGTCACAATGAAAAGGGAAACTTATTCCAAGAAAATAAGATAAAGCAATACATGATCATCCAGATGATGTGAACAATACCGATAACATGGACGGCGAGGCATGGCCTAATGGGCTGAACAAACTTGGCAGGAACACCGGAAAGAGCAGCATCAAAAGCCCAGCCAGTGCTCCTCTTCCATGAGTCTGATACTGAAGCCTCACCATCCCAACTGGGTTTCGCCTCAGATGATCAGATCTCAAACTGGGTTTTTTCGCTTCAGAGTGATTACCCAAAAACCCAGTACCCACCCAGTACACAACACTCAACGGAGGTATAACTCAGCAAACCTACAAAGCCATTAATAGTTGGTTATGTGAGTTCACTGTCTCGGTCTGAGAGTGCAAAGAGTTGGATAGAGTGAGTAAAGGTTCACGCATGGACACCTGGACACCTGGACACTTCCACCGAATAGGATTACGGGTTGCGTGGCTCTCTTTGGAAAAATGGAACCCAAGGAGCAAAGTGATAAGAGTGATGCTTTATGTGAGTTTTACAGAGTCACAGACTCACAGGCATTGTTAAATTGCACTGGATCTCGATCCGTTGAGTTAAGAGCAAGATAGGACCGTTGGAGTGGGGTGCTTTACTTTATTGGATCCACCTTTTTTTCGTTTTTTTCCGAGCACCGACACTACAGCAACTCACCGAGGGCGAGGGTGGTAAAGTTACATAATAATACATAGGATCGGTGACATGACATCGTCAATGTTTTGTCGCGTTGGAACAACGTTAGGACTGGAGGAGTAATGCTACGTGCCGTTTATCCTGTTAAAGTTAGGTGATAGTGATATTAATTTTGAGAGAATAAAAATAAGATAAAAAGATGGTATTTCTCATTCTTCACTATCTTTTGCATACACCGTTTTGAAACAAAATTTTGCCAACAATAACATTTTTTTTTTTTTATAATTTATCTCTTTAATTATCTCATATACTAAATAAATTGTATAATTGATATAAGTATTTGAAGATTTAGTCATAAATATATTTATTTAAAAAATGTTAGATCTACAATTCTTTTATAATATCATATGATTGGAGAGTATGAACATTTGTTTGAGTGACCGACGAGATTGCAATCACATGCTAACATATATAAATACATTACAGATCTATTACTTGTTTTATTTTAGAATTATACTTGGGCCTCTAAATCAACATGATGATTCGATCCCTTATTTCATCAAATCACAAGCAATAGGGTTTAATTTCTAATACAAGGCTAATTATTTTTAAGCTCTTAAGAGTAATGTTAGAAAACACACTTTTCTCCTACCACTATTTTATCATGTTGAAGCAATCATGCCAATTAACCATTTTCTTTTTTTAATAATTGTTGATTGGCACAGCCATATAAGCATGATGAAACAGTTGTGAAATAAAAATGTAATTTATAGCAGTACTTAACTTCTAAAGTTGGCTTAGCACACACCATGATAATGAAATATGTAACGACACACCCAAATGACACACAATATTGTCCGCTTTTTGCTCTTCCGAACTAGACTTTGGAGGAGATCACCCATCATGGTATTACTCTCGCATAAGCATGTTTTACTGCGGAGTTCTGATAGGTTCATGACTTTCATGACTTTAAAACGTGTTGTTGTCAATAATTGTGTGAGTATATATATAAGCATATCTACATCCCCAAGCAACGTAAGACACTACCTAATAAGATCATCTTCATTTCAAATAAAATGGAAAGTATCTATTTTATGATTTGGATTTAAAATTTGTGCATGTAATGGGGTGCACATAATTTCACATTGTTTAAATTTTTTCTTAAAAAAAAATGTGACAACATTGACATTGTTTCATAAACTTTAAATTATAATAAAATGAATACTCTCAATTTCAAATGAGAATTCTTACCCCATAAGAAGACCCTAACACCGTATTTTGTTCCATTTGTTTCGATGTAAAATATTTTTAGCATAAAACATTTTATGGTGTTTGACACATACAAAAAATCACAAATTTTAATATATATATATATATATATATATATATATATATATATATAATCATATTAAATTTTAAAATTATAACAAAAAATGTCCCGATTATGTCCTAGCAAAGTCTGGATCGAGTCCTAGCAAAAGTCTCGACCGTCCCAGCGCAGAGTCCCGACGAGGTCTCAACGGTGTCTCGGTCAGGTCCTAGTGCAGTCCCGGCAGTGGCCTAGTTAAGTCCTATCAGGGTCTTGACAACATTGTGATTGAGTTTGTCGATTTGAGAATGAAATGCTAAAACTCAAAAAATGGTTTATATCTTTCAAAAATATAAATCATTTTTTAAAAATTAAAGATGTTTTTTTAGCGAAACCAAAAATATTTTTTGTTGACTATTTTTTTATTTTTTTTGGCGTCAAATTCCAAAAAATACGAAATATTTTTCAAAAATCAATGTACACCTAAACAAACGGAACCTTTATTTTCCCTGATATGACAAATGATAGACTTAAATGCTCCAAACAACGAACCAAAACAGGTGCACTAAATGCACTTTACATAAAACAGACTGGCATTATGAATAAGTTATTGCAACTTTTTCTTTTTTTCTTATTTAAAAAAAAAAAAAAAAATTGTTGAAAGTTTTGACTCTCAATAAAAGTAGCTTATGAATTGTCCATAAATTTGGCTAACCAAAAATTAACTCATCACAATTTTGGTAATTGAAAGGGTGGGTGACTCTAGCTTTTGCCACTACTTTTTGACGATAACGAAATAAAAGGCCATCCACTCACAAGTGGTATGTTAGCCAAACATTCGCCTACATGATAAATTACTAACTATTTTAACAGTTTCAATTAATTAATTAATTAATACTTTAATATTTTTCATCATGTGAGAGTTTAAACTCAGGGAGTTTAATATTTTCCCTATGATGAGAAATATTTTTATATTTTTCATTGGATTGGGCCCTTGAAAAGACTCACAAAAGAAAGTCCTTGGAAAAACCAAGGAAGAAAGTCTAGGGGTGCGTTTGGCAAGGAGTGGACTGGACCAGACTCAAAATCTCAAAAAACTATTCTCAAAATCAATCTTAACATTCTCACTTTTTATATCACATCAATCACTTTTTATTACTATTCAAATACAAAAAATCATTAGAAAACAAATTTTTTTTCACTTTTTTATACAAAATATTTTTTCTTTTTTTTTTCTACATCAATCAAATCTGTTATAGTTCCGGTCCACTTCTTAAAGACTACTCATTTGCCAAACATAGCCCTAAAGGCCCAAGACCACGTGAACCAGCCCCTCATTTGACTCAGGCACGTAGGATAAAGAGCAAGCATCATATGACTCTCAACTGAATAATCCTAGAGAGTAAGGGACACGTGTTATTGTCGTTTAAAGAAGTTATATCAGATCTTCCAAGAAATACAATAGAACATCCTACCTAGGAATGAAGAATCAAGGCACTACTCAATCAAATTCAAGAATGTGCCATCTTCGAGAGGGAAGCTGCATAATCCACCAACGGCACCACGAGATGCTCTCACACTAAACCTAGCCCTAGCTATAAAAGCCCATGGGTTAGGTTTTACAAGACACTATGATATCTCTCTACTATTTTATATTCGTGTATTCATATTTTGTGAGTATTCATTGTTATCTTATAACTTGATATCTAACTTAAGCATCGGAAGTAGAACGACCGCCATCCTTCTAAGTTGCAACCCTTCATTATTGATATTTTCGTGTTCCTTGCAAAACTTAGAAGCATAAAGCTACCTAGAGGGACAATTAGTCCAACACTCATCATAGGACCGTAAATGAACAGTGGACAATAAATCCAAATCTTTTGGTTTGAAGTCTTGCAAAGATATAAATGGATCTCTTACCACCCATCTAATCTTTTACTTTCCAAATGTCTAACTAGTAAATGGGAGTTAGAAGCACATCATTGACTTTCTTTAAGAATTCGTTGAGGGTTGGGAGTTGGAAGATAGGAAAACTTTGAAACGAAACATTACACAAGACATCTACAGACAATAAGTAGGTGAGCCACTCAACTAAACCTCTTAATTAAATTATTTTTCATGCCCATCTCTCTCTATCTCTATATATATATAAAGTACCTTGTATTTCCTAATAATTGTGCAATCAAACCTATATCTCTAGGCTTAGGAGCCTAACCTCTCTTTGCATCTCTCTCTCTCTAAACCTCTCTTTATTCTTCCGCCAATGGCAGGATTTTTGTCCCTGGCCAGACGCTTATACCTCACTCTCTACAACTGGACCGTTTTCGCCGGATGGTAACGCCCAAATTTCCTCCAGATCTCGCTCTCTCGCACTCTCCGTTTGGACCAATTCTTTGCATTCATTCGCATATGGGTAATGAATTTAGTTCTGTCATCTGTGCTCCTTTGTTGGTTTCAGGATTCAAGTTTTGTATCTGGCTGTGAAGACACTGAGGGAGTCAGGCCATGAGCAGGTCTACAATGCGGTCGAACGGCCGCTTTTGCTCGCTCAAACCGCCGCTGTCTTGGAGGTATTACTACCACCCCGCCACTTGTGGAAGTAATTGCTTTCTCGAGAAGAGAAATTCAGCCGCAGATATGCATTTTCAACATCTTTTACAGACATTTTGTTTCCCCAAATTAGATCGAGTCTCGGATTCATCGGTTCTAATTTGTACTAGTTCAAGTATCTTAACTTTATTATCCTAATATTTCTTTATTTTGTTCTTTAACAGATTGTTCATGGTCTAGTGGGTGAGTGATATTTTTTGTTCTTCATAACCAAGTTTTATTGTAAACCAAAATTACTACTTTCTGTTTCTTTATTGAACTTATTTTGAAACAAAAAAAAAGGTCTGGTGAGATCTCCAATATCAGCAACACTGCCGCAGATAGGTTCAAGATTGTATTTGACATGGGGCATCTTGTGGAGTTTCCCCCAGGTTTCAACGATTTCTATTTTTACCTAATACCCAACTGTCAAATTATTATTATTGTTGTTGGTATTAGTATTAGTATTCTCTTAAAATCCATACGTGACAGAATGAAGCTTATGATTGGCAGATTCAGACTCACATACTTGTGAGCTCCCTGGTGATCAGCTGGTGCATCACGGAGGCAAGTGTTACATGATGTTCAGTTTTTCTTGCTATTTACATAGACTGCATTTTCGGTTTCTATTTTGTTCTGTTTTTATTTGCGTGTCAAACTGTTGCATTGCTAGTAACGTGGTACAAACTGCATGAACACCACCTATATGACGAAATTACTGAACCTAGAGCCCTCTAATTGCGTATTTCTGAATTTGGATCTGTTTTTTTTTTTTTTTTTTTTTTTTGAGGAAATATCATGTTAAACTGAAGGAGAAGAAACTACAGTGATTTACTTTGGAAGAAACTGTGGTTCCTTTCTTAAGATTTTTATTTTTTATGGCTAGGTGAATGTGAGATGCCAACCCTTTTGTATGTCTTGGTACACTTTATAGACAGAAATCAAAGAGAGAAGAACAAGAAATTTTGTTGTGGGTTAATTCCCAACTTTTGTTGATAGTTGATACATGCTTAATCGTGTTGATTTGCCTTTATTGAAAAATATAGTTTGGAAATGGATATCAGAAATCATTTTTTGGGTCAATTTATTTTGTTACTGTAGATTATTCGATATTCTTTCTTTGGGATGAAGGAGGCGCTTGGTTTTGCACCTTCATGGCTCTCGTGGCTCAGGTATAGACAATTGGATTTGTGCCCATTGGATGGAAATAATTATTTATTTATTTATTATTTTATAAGTAAAGCAAATTCATTAAAATTGCAAAGGGCGTAACGGTGTAACCCAAGTACACAAGATATATATAAGAAAAAAAGACTCTGGAAGATAAAGAACAAGTAGTGGAGAGATAATTATGGGTTTATTTCATTAACATTTTACGTGTGGCATGCAGGTATAGCACCTTTTTGTTGTTGTATCCAACTGGCATTGCCAGTGAAGTTGGTCTAATATATGTTGCCCTGCCATTCATCAAGGTAACAATTGTAATGACTTAGAAAACTGAGACTTTGTTTGCTAATACGTATATTTTGGCGGAACTATATATACCTCTTAAACTGAATCACCTCTACACCAAACAAGTTGGCTTGTTAATGTTTAGAGTAATATTACTCTTCACACTCATTTTATCACACGAACTTACATGATTTGTTTTATACTAGAATGAAGTTGTCTTAGTGGAGCGTTGTTGTTGCATATCTCGAGTAAATGCCACAAAGTGCAGAAACGGTGGTTTAGGAGTGTGACAGACTACTTCATTGAAATTAATTAGCTTATTGAAATATTGTTTGCCCAACACTTGCATCATTATTTTTGTGAAGCCAGGAAGTTTCTCTTAATGGTAAAGTTGCCACAACTGTTGGTTGTGTATGTAGAACATTTTACATCTTTCTCTTCTTATGGCCCTATGTTCAGGTGGTCATTTATGAGAGAGAGAGAGAGAGAGAGAGAGAGAGAGAGAGAGAATTTTTTTTTTTTTTTTTAAAAAAAAAAGCAATCTCGTAGCCTGTTAGATATGCACTTTACAGTCCCATTTAGGTTATGACACAATTTGATGGATTTATTTCACAATCTCTTGATAAGCATTGAACTGGTTGAAATGCGCTTTATTTAACCTCTCTGTCATCCATTTTCAAAGGTGGGCTGGGGAAGCCAAGTTTGGTGACTGTTCAATGCTCATCTTGTGCTCTCTACTCACAACGCATTGAAATGCAATTTGTTTATTATCTCTTTTTTTTCTTTCGCCCCATGCTTTGAAAAAACATTTCATTTCAACAAATATCTTGCAGCTTCCATGAAACTATTTGTTAAAAATGTGCTCACTGAACGAATTGTGGTCTCCTTGCAGGCATCTGAAAAGTATTGTATAAGGATGCCAAACAAATGGAACTTCTCTTTTGATTACTTCTATGGCGCGATTCTTGCCATCGGAATCTATGTCCCAGGCATGGACTCAGCATTCTTCTTTGATAGATAATAGCTACTTTTTTGTTTGTTTGCAGACTGTAATTGATGAATGTCATAATGTGTTGTAGGTGGCCCTCACTTGTACTCTTACATGCTTCGGCAGAGGAAGAAAGTTCTCTCAAAGTCCAAGAAGGAGTAGAATGGCAGCCACATTTTTTTTGGTGTGTTCTCAATTGTTTATCGGAAGTTTGTGGGTCTGAAATGTAAATCTATTTTTAAAAAATGGTTATTCGGAGCATTATCAAATTAAGACATGAAAGAAAATTGCCTAATTTTGATTCTTAATTTGGTTAATTCTCAATTATGTACTTTTAATTGCGTTTTATTACTTCTTTCGTGTGGTCCGACAAAAAATAAATTTTTTTGAGAAAAAGAGAGGGAATCTTGTCACGTAAGTAAGAAAAAAAGAACCAACAAAAAATAAAATAAAGGGGAGGCCGGATCCATTAAGGTGGTCAACAATTCCCACGAGTATTGTTGTATCAAAAGTGGTCGGTGGTCTGGACACCCATTAACTTCTTTTTATGACTATCCCCTAAGCCACTGAGGGGGGAGCGCCAACCGCCCTAAGTGGTACGACTTACTATTGTTTTCACGTGGCAAAATCCAAACCTTTCATTTTAGATCTTTAGAATTGCAATATACCACACTCAGTTCAAAATAGCTACTAAGCGAATGTTACAAAGATTTTTTTTCAATTTGAAAAATGTCTAAAGAAATGGTAGGAAAGTCACGGATCCAAAATATGTTCCAACCCATTCATCACAGTAGGCCCGAATCCCCCTGTTTCAGCTATAGTGGCCCCTTTGATTTCATATACGCAGCAGAAACACCAAAGTTCTCATTTACCTTTTACTAATAAGGGTACTTAAAGTTCAAGTACCTCTAAACCCAGCATGGGTTGGATTCGTATTCAACTAATACATGTCAAATTGACCCAAGCTATATATAGATATCAGAGTCCTTCCCATTCAGCCTGAGTAGGGTAGCCTGCAACAATTTAGTGAAAGATGGTCATCAAATGTGGAGAAGGAAGATATTTATAGGGAGCATGCTGAAGCATTTTCAAAGTAAAAAAGATTTCCATCTTTATGGGAGTGGTCCTAGCAGATACCAACTAAAGTTGCAGTGAAAGCGCATTTGAATAAAAGTAAACACTACTCTTTGTGAAGGAAAGGTGCCTATGGGCTCTGCTCTTTACAGGACAGTGGGTTTACTATAGAGATATTAGATTTTTGTCAAATCCTAGAAGTTATGCATATCACAGATTCACAAGTTACAAGTGACATGTGTCACCATAAATCCCAGATTCACAACCAAGTTCTGGCACCACCTGTAATTTTCCCTTGAAGAAAGTGTTTTCCTGCTCTTTAGGAAATCTAACTTCCCATGTGTTTCCACCGGACTAATCATCATTACACTCGGTTTCACATTTTTTATTTTTTATTTTGAAGTCACAACCGATTACATGTGTATGATTAAATTAAGAGAAGAATGTATGGTGCAACTTTTCGGTATAAAGTATGATCAAATAATTGTCTCCAAAGCTTTTTCCATACATTAACTACTTATCGAAAAGTATAGCCAGGGGCCCAGGCTAGTCTTTATATAAGTTGTGCAATGAGTCCAAATATGGATAGGGCGTCTGAAAGCTTAGTTGCAGCAAATTGAAAATAATGAGCTAAACTCACCCCAACTTGAGGGACGTATCTGAGCTCTCATAGTCATGAGGTGGGGCACCAGTGGAGTTGCAGACGTTAGTGACAGACTCTGATGACTGGCCTTCCTCAGTAATCACATTCTCTGAATCACCACCAACTTGCCTTCGGCCATTAGATATCTCTGCCACCTTCAGTCGAACATTAATTTCTATTAGCAAGCATAGAATCACAGAGAGAGAGAGAGAGAGAGAGAGAGATCATACCTGTTGTCGTAATCGCTCATTCTCTTCCATCAACTGCATCCCCTGTATGATCATGAATTCAAATTTACGGTAACAATGCGTGACAAGAAAGGTGAATGAATAAAGAAGTAACAATAATTATCAACATTTTAAATTCATTTCCAACAAAAGGTAAGTTTGTATTCTTGTCTTTTCTTTTGTTTTCTCCTTCGGTGAGATTTGGGTGTATTGGGGTTATAGATTCTTGGTGATTTTTTCTCTCCATCTTTGATAGTAAATTTCTTTACGATCACTTCCACCTGTGCACATACCTCACATTAAGGAAACCACAAAAATCTTGATGTTATTGTGTGTGATTGTTTTGTCTTATTCACCGTAATTGTGGTATTTTGCACTACACTTACGAATTTTGTCAAAATCCTACTGGAATTGCTCATTGCTCATATATATACACGAGACACATGTCAAACCCGAATTACAAGGTCTGCAACTTAGTTACATTTCAAATCAAGAGTACTATAGTCTGTAGCTCACTCAAGCTCTAAAGTCTTGAGCTCAAAGTACAATAACTATTCAGATCCACAAAACATTGCAAACTATTATACATGCATACAACTCAAATATCTATGCTTTATGAATATATTATCTCACACCATCTAATATATCTCTTCTTACACTACATTTTTCTAAATGGAGAAAATGTGCAAGAAAGTTTTTCATCAATGAGCAACAGTATAGGGGAAATTTAGTTTCTAACCTTTCTTTGAAGGTCACTTATCTCTATCATAATCTTCTCACCCTGAAATGCATAGAATTCTATTAGATACCAAAATAGAAGCTAGAGTCAAGCCCATAATTGTACCAACAAGTGACTAATAGAAATAAAAACAGACCTTTTTCTCTATCACACGGCTTAACCCAGCTTCAAGTGACCTCTCTAGCTGCTGCAGTTCTTCTATATTTAGTCCTTGGAGCTCCTCTCCTCTCATTTGCCTATTTTATGAGGAATGTAATGTCACAATATGCATGCATAAAACCTCCAAGCTCACATTTTGTTTTTAAAAAATTTATACCTTAATTGATGGCTTTTCTCTGCAATTTCCTTGCTCAATCTGGAGTAGTTGCTGTTCTCCACAAGCTGCAATACACATTTAATTATTCTTTTAGAACATAAACCTAAAAAAGAAAAAGATCATACAATGGTCAAAATTGTAAATCAAATGTTTCCGTTAAGAGTTTGAATAATATAATTATTCTGTCTTGTAAAAGTTTAAAGATCATAAAAGAATTCAAAGAGCAATTGGTAGCAACATTCAGAAACTGAGAGCACTTTGGGAACTATAAACATGAGTTTGAATGAGTACCTCTCCATCTATAACCAAGATAATAAAGGAAAAATAATTTTTTGGACAAGTTTATTTTCAGAATTTTGGAATGTGATAGAATATAGAAGTTTTCCATATTGTATTATCTTTCTTGTATTCACTACACCTACCCAATTTTCTTTATAAATAGGCTCAATTGCAACACCAACGTTAATTCATTAAAGTCAATAAGAGTAATAATGTAGCCCTACAGGCATTTATCAGTGATGGACGTAGCCGTCACATAGGCCTTTAAGACCAAACCACCCCAAAATCTCTAGTCTCCTTTTTATCTCTTGCTTCCACTATTTTCTCCCATTTTATATAATTGCAAATTTCTACAGAAAGGAAATCACTGCTTATCGTCGTCAGTTGGGAGAGGGGGGAGGAGCGGAGACATTATAACATTAAATTTAGAAACACAAACAAAATATAGGCAGTTTTTCAAATAGATAAAGGGCTTTAAATACCAAGATCAAAAGTCATCAGATGCATAGGATCTTATGCAGCTAGGAGTAGATAAAACTTATCGACCAAGTACTTCAAAACACCGTTAACATCATTTTTTTAGCGCATTCTGTGCTTCAAGTGTTTTATCATAATGAAAAAAATAAATGCACAAATGAATATAATAAAAAAAAAATTAAAAAAAAAAAAAAAAAAAAAAACACACTGACCTGCAACTCAAGAGATGGCTGATCAAGTTTCTCAAGGTTCTTGGAGTGCAACTTATGTCTTTCTACTATTTCCTTCATACTTCAAAACACCAAAGTATTACAAAGTCACTTGTGAGAACATATATACTCGATTCCAAAGAAGATATTTATGTCCATTCATTGAAATATTGAATACGTTAAAAGCAAATGCAATCTTCAAGTAAAATATAGCTTGGATTGAAAGTTCAAGTAGCCATAACATGGAGAAAGGACTGGGGTCTGGACGGGAATTTACTGAAGGGGGGGAAACATCTTGTAGCAAATAAATGAAAATTTGCTTATTTGGAAGCTTCGCTTAATTAATTGATCATATGATGGAGTCAAATATATTTACCCCAAAAAAGGGAAGATTCTAAGATTTTTTTTTAAAAAAATAAAAATAAAAAGATAGAAGAAAGAAAACTGATTAGAATAAGAAAATTTTCTTCAAGCACTAATACAATCTACCAGTGAATGTCTATCTTCGATCTCCCATTTTCAGAAGAGACAAGTATACCTGAGCATATGAGAAAATATTGGTAGATATTAATCATATTATAAAGCATGTCTTGCTGTACATGAAAGCTACTAATGTATCACTAAACTAATATTGTTTGAAATGTGTACGCTAAAACTAGTCATTAACTTAGTCTATTTCAAGAAATTAAAATAAAAACAGAAAGAAACCAGAACTATATTTCATTGTTCGGCAATATGACACATTTTTTATTTTCTTTTTTCTTTCTTGTACTTTCTCACCATCTAGTGAGCGAGCCTTTAACATATATATATATATATATATATATATATATATATATATATATATATTTCATGCATCATTCTATATCATATATTGGTTTAAAAGTAAGCATCACTTACATTTGTTAAAAAGGGCCACTGAAATATCCATACAATCCTACTACTTTTATCCAAATATTCCCCCAGATATCCAGAATCAGTCATAATATACTTTTCATATCAAGGATGTGATATCCCTCAACAAAAGCAACAAGAACCATAGTAGACGCATCTAATTTTTGTAAGCCAAAGATTCAATATACAGATGTTCTGAAACAACAGGGTCGTTGCTAGCAAATATTGTACTTCTGAGAAATGTGAAATAACTAATCATTCCAGTCTTCACTTGTCTACCTGCTAGCACTATGATGAGATGCTCAACTGCAATTAGTTCAGTATATTAGAACATTGTCTTGGCTCCACTTTGGTCCTATTTGGACCACATAATATGTAAAAGAAAAAAAGGAAAGAACAATGATAAATACACACAACCACATTCTTAATTAACATTATTATCATAATAATTATGAATGAATTCAAGACTTGCAGCCGCTATAACCACTGAAATATAAGCTGCTTAGCCTGCTTTAGCATTTACGATTAAACTTCTGCAACCAACATTTTGTTTACTGGTATTACCGCAATCCACAAGTCTAGAGTCCACTCGCATGGCTACGGACAAGGACAATGACAAAGAAAACTGTCACCTCCCATTTCTCATGCCATTTGAGGCCCCTTTTAATTTCTGAATTTGATTTTTATGTTCTTCCAACGTAGCTGTTGGCAAATGTATTTGGCTGGAGTTTATTGGAAAGATGGTTTCCTTATTCCTATAAGAATCTTTAATTAGTCATGTGGTTCAACTCATTTTCATTATCTCTCTTTATGGCATAACAACATTGCTTCTATTCCTCTCATATGCCTTAATTCTCCTCCCTCCTCCTGCTTCTGTTGTTTTCATAGTCCTCGTCTTTCTAGTTTTACCGAAACATTTTAACGTGTTTTCTTCTTTTTCTCTTTTATTGGGATTGGTTATATACTTCATGTGTATTTGGTTGTGCCCCCTTCCCCTTCGCTTTTAAAGTTTGATTTACATAAAATAAAAATAAATAAATAAATAATGACTACACCCTTCTTAAAAAAGTAAGGAAACAATAACAATCTAAAGCAAAACATTAATGACAAACACATTACTCTAAACCTATCTCATGAAACAAAAAGCACAAATATACACGTTAATAGAGTGATGCTCTTAATTTATACTAAATATTTCATGAAAGCCTTAAAAACATTTCTTAAAAATACTACAAATTAAGTTATTTACAAACAGTTCATAATTAAGCAAAAAATCTGACTTATCAATTTCTCTTAATTATTTCACCGTTTGTAAATAACTGCACAGTTTTCTTTTTTATAATTAACATGAATTTCATGAAATCCTGGCAACATTCCCACATAAGTCGCAGCTTAATTAAACTGTTTCAAGAAAACAGTACGATCGATGCAAAAGCAAAACATAAATCAACCTAAACAGACAAGATGTATATTCAAGCTCCCCACCAGCCTGACATACATACATACGGGCCACTCAGCTCTGCCGCAAAACACAACAGTTTCGAGCCTATCGATCCAACCAAACAGTATCATAACGAGATCCGATGGTGTGGGTGACAGAATCCAATTCCCACCCATTCATCTCGAACCACGACACGCCGTTTCGAACTCCAAGCAACTTGCAGACCATTTACCACACCAATAATTTAATATTATCCTTTATATATATAAGTAAAAACCTAACAGCTAGCTTTATTACTTCCATTGACGTGGGTCTTCTTAGCTCTCAATCTTTCAATGATTTTAGCAAGAAGCCGTTTAAAAGATACCATCCTTGTTCGAGATCAAAGTGTGAAACTTGGTCGGTAAGGAAGCCATCAATTTACAGTGAAAATATAATCACAAGGGTGCGTATAAAGAGTCAAGAGAGGGAGAGAGAGAGAGAGACCTTGAGCTGGAGTACTCGAAGAGCTTTCCAGTAGAAGAAAAGATAATAACAGCAACATCAGCATCGCAAAGCACAGAAAGCTCCTCAGCTTTCTTAAAAAGACCTCTTCGGCGCTTGGAGAAAGTGACTTGCCTAGCCGTGGCGTTGTCAATCTTCTTGATCTGAATCTTCTCCCTCGCCATGCTCGATTTTCTTACCCTATATCAAGAAGGAAGTAAGAATCTTCTACTTTTGAACCTCCTACCCAAAAAAAAAAAAGAAAAAGAAAAAAGAAAGAAAGAAAAAGTAAGAATCTTGTTGTTTATATATAGTTTGTGAAGGCAGGGAATAAACCAGGATGTAATCAACAAAACCCACCACAAAAAAAGGCCAAAGGTAGTTGCTATATATGGAGCTTGTGTGAGGCAAAAGCAAAGGCTTAAGAGAGAGACAGGTCCACTGCGAAAAATGGCGGCATTTTGCCAAATTTAGCTAAGAATCTCTGCAGAAACCCTAGTTAGAGAAAAAAGAGAAAGAGACCCATCTCAGATCCAGGTGGGGGGTGCTACAAATTTCCAACCAATTACAGAGCGTGGAACTGGAACGTACAGAAGAAGATGGAGTAGTTGATTGGTTGTGTGGAAATTTTAGGCCAAGAATTTTACCTGTTTGGGTTGGTGTTGGTTTTGGTGCTGTTCGGTTTGGAAGAGTTCTTCTAAGCTGTGAAAAGTCACTAATGAATGAGAGAGAGAGAGACAGAGAGAGGGGGAATGTATGATAATAATATGTGAAAAATGAAAGAGCCTTTTTCTGGTGAAGCACGTCTTTGGTCTTTTTCAATTCCTTGGCTTTTCTTTGCTGTAAAAGGTTAAGAAGGAATTTGCATAGAAATGATGGAAGAGAAGGGCGGGACAGCTATTTGCATTTTTTGAGGGCCTTCTCTAACACTTTTTAATATTTTGAATGGGTAATTCTGTAAATTACATTTGTATCCTACTGCTTGGATAAAAGTTCCAATTAAGCCATTGTTTTAAAATAATAATAATAATTAATTAGTTGAGATTGTTACTTCACCCGAGCAACACTAGTTATTTTAACTACCCAAAACACTTAAAAAAAAAAAAAAAAAAAAGAAGCTACTGCATTATGAATACAAACTTTAACAAATTATTTATTTCACTCTATTTTCATCGAACGTTATTTTTATTGTTTTTAACCTACTTTTTTTGTTTCCCTCTCTCTTGTCCCCATAATTCTCTACCGTGCTCATGTTAATTGCGACCCTCACCATCATTGTTGGTATCGCCAACCTCTTCCTTTTTTTCAATTGATCTTAATGGACCAATCTCTTGGCCCGGGCTTGAACACCACACCCCCATCGGGCCGAAGCATGGTTTGCCTACACTCACTGGTGGAGCCGACTTGTCTTCTTTTGCAGGTAGGCTTATTGTTGTCACCTCTAGCCTTACTTTGGGTGAGCGTGGAGGCAGTGTCACGACACTTGTTCTAGAGGCCTATAACGATGGCTTAGCACATGACAACACGTGGTTTTGAGTGCCGTATGTCAACTTGATGTTGAGTTGGGCCTCGCTGATCTACTTGCCAATGAATGAGAGAGCTGGGAAGGTGGCGAGCAAAGAGGTTAGCGAGATGGGTTTCCCCATTGGGGTTTTGAGCGAATTGCGTATGAAGATTGAAGAAGAGAGATTGGGGGTTTGGCTTGAAGAGACGAGGAAGCCTAAGGAGGAGGAGAAGAATGAGAGAGAGGGAGAGATAGAAAAGGGCGGTAAAATAAATTTAAAAAGCTTTTAAAGTGTTACCGTAAAAGTTTTTACTATAGCACAATTTTATTTTAAAGTATCTGCTAGATAGGAAAAAGGGTTCATAATAACTATATTTAACTATTATGAACCTTTCAACTACTTTGTTGGAGTAGCTCTTAGATCATTATTGCAACAACTTTTTACCTTTTTCTTAAAATATAAAAGTGTTAGTTGTGCTTGCAATTTACTCATAACTATTATGCAATGTACTACAGTTATATTAGTTAGAAAAAAAAGTATTCAGTCACTTTTATGCGTGGTTAACTACCCTATTAAGGGCAATGAAGTGGTCAGTTCTCCACTAAAATTGTGACCACCTCCAACTACGAAGATTTGATGGTCGCAACCTTTTTTATTTTTTATTTTTTTGTTGGGGTGTGTATGTATATATAGCAGGCAACTTAACACTACCATATCAATATGCATAAAGGATAGTACATAAACGTTACAAGCCGGTAGGATTACTCTCTAAAATATGAGTCATTTTTAAGAAAAAATATTAAGAGTATTCTGCCGTACATTCCTCATTTGTTTACAAAAAAAAAAAAAAAACGGGATTTCATTATTGTTGAAGCATTTTTTGGATCTAACAGTTTTCGTTTGTTGTGATTTTCACGTTCTTCAAGGTGTCTCTAACCAGCGATCTTCGGGTTCCTACAAAATAATAAGAGCGTTAAAGAGGTCTATGGGGCTTCGAGGCCCCGTAGACCCTCCAATACTTAAGTTAGCAATCGTATATGAGGTCAAAATGTAGCCAGAGCTAGCAATGTATTAAAAAATAATGATTGATCATTTACCTCTCTGTAACTGCTTCTTTAATCTTCTCTCTTCAGATGATTAAAGAATCATTTAAAAATAATTGGGAAATAATGTGAGGTAGTTGAGATAATATAGAACCTTATGAGATAATTAAAGATTGTTGAGAGATAGTGGGACTCCTAGTGGATTTTATTCCCAACAATTATGCTTTTGGTGTGGTCCAAATTATAAAATATTAAAAGTTAATTAAAGCTCTAACAAAATGTGATTAGAACATGAAACACGCGTAAATTATTTATTCAACAATACGTGGGACCACTCCAGAAGACTTATAGCTAGGCCTAGGGCAACATAATTGTGCTGCATAAAATATTTTTTGAAATGTTATAAAATCAGATATATTTGGTAACATGCTTTCTTTAATTAATGTACGTGGATACTCTCAAAATCATATACAGAGAAAAGATGTGTGATGCAAGCACAACTTAAACTTAACTTTGATATAACTTTTAAATCAAATTTCTTTTTCTAGTTTAAAGCTCTCTCTCTATCACAAGACAATTTATTTATTTATTATTTTTTTTTTTTAACTTAAGAAAAAAGTTGAGCCAAAGTTGAGTTTAAGTAGTGTCTTTATTATTTTTCATGAGAAAATAATCTTTCTCACTAAAAATTGGAAATTTTTGAACCTCAAATAGTTGAAGTATTTATAAACTTTTAATATTTAGCCACTACATAACTATCAGAGTTTTTTTTAAAAAAAAAAAAATTAACTATGCTTACAATTTTAAAATCTCCAAGTATACTAATAAAATATAATAAAATATAATAGATACTTTTAAATTTTTTAGTTTTACTTTTTCTGTTCATAAAACATAATGATAAATCCCAACCGGCCCAAACATTCTTCTCGATTCTAATCAAAATGTAATAAATGAGTAAATAACAATAAAAAAAAGTGTAATAAATAAGACCGTAGAGCGGTCGGTGATTAGAATGAGGATCCTCTTCGTTTCAAATTAACAGGATAATATTCTGTTAGTTATATTATAGAAGCATTTTTTATCATTAAAAAGTGAAAAGACAAAAATACTCATCTACTATAACTAACTGAATATTATCAAATTTATTTGAAATTGAGAGATCTAGTTCATGGTGAGGGACAATAAAGATCATAATATCTTACAATTTTAATGAAATCATAGATTTTAAATTACGTGAATTTCATGTCATTATGTTATTGGGAGAGTTTGAATTAGGTAATACCTTCCCATAGATCACAGAGACAAAACAACTCCACGCTTTTCCTGCCTCTTGAACCCTGCAATGAATTGCCTGTTCATTCTCCTCGATCATGGAAACTCAAACAAAGGCCGGATCCCAACAAACCCTAATTCTACCATTGGGAGAACTGAGATGGTTACAAAAGGCCTCCCAACCCTCGAAATGTTCTGAAGAACTTTCTCCTTTCCCTATGGTCAAGCAGTTTCACTCCTTATTTACTGCTTTGACTTTGGTCTCTACCAGACCACAAAAGGAAAGCCTGTGCTCTCTTATCCAAAGCCTAACTTCGCTTTGTTTCATATGTTCCTTAGGATTCACTCTATTTGTTTTCAAGGAATAGTTCAATCCACTAAGAACCACGCCTCATAAAACATAGGTCTTTAGTTTGAATTTAATTCTCCCTCTTGTATAGACATGTAAAAAAAAAACATTATATTTTTCAAGTATATAAAGAAACCGTTTTATGATAACAAATTTATTTTGTTATATTTAACATATTCAAGATGTCACCTTATAAATATGTTTTCACCTTATTTAAAAATTTTATATTAGGTAACATCTTGTACACAATTACATTTAACAAAATAAAATCTTAATTAATTATGAAATGACTTTTATCATTTTTCTTGAAATCACACCTCATAAACCTGAAATTATTAGTTCGATTATCATTCTCCTTCTTCCACTTGTATACGTAAAAATGAAAAAGAGAATCTAGTCCATACCTATATCCATTCACTCCTAACCAATGCCCCCCAATAAATAAGGTGTTATTAGGATTATTCTTAACCTTGTTCTGTTTAGTCTTTATCGCTTAAAAAATAAAAATAATAACCAAGAACATTATTTCAAACTATATGGCCACTAGGACAAATAAGAGAAAATTAAGGTGCGCCGTTGGGAAAATTGAAAGAAGTTCAAGCCTTTCTCTTCAAAATGTTATGGGGAAGATCTCAGTCCGTACAGATACAGGCTACAGTCTTACACCTGCCGCTGTTGCACTGCAAAACAGCCAGAATTGCGTCCCTGCAAGCCGTCCTGTTACATCACCATTCCCGTTATCTCAATTTATCGCCATTTTATCATATCGTTCAGAAAATCCACACGTATTTTGGAGATAATTGAATAATTGAGTTTTCAACTTTTCAGCTTAGCTTCACCGGGAAGTGAGCCGAGGAATGATGATACGACGGCTCACGAACACGAACCAGTGTTAATATAAATATAATATTCAGGATCAAAGGTAGGAGTAAAAGTTTAAAACCACTAATCGTTTTAATCCCTAATTACTAATCGCTAAGGGTTTTTGAAAACAGTGAATGACCTTTTTAAAATGAAAAATGCTAAAAGTATAATTATTTTGTTCAATTTTAAGCCAATTTTTACCTTTTATTTTTTAATTTAAAAAATAAAAAAATAAAAAAATTTATGAAGCAATAATTTTTATTTTGGTCATTCTTTTATTTGGCTTTTTGTTTTTAAATAAAAGTTGTATTTTTCTTCATAACAATGACCATTTTTTTAAAAAAGTTGGTCATTATTATGAATAAAAATACAATTTTTATTTTTTTAAAAAATAACAAATAAAAGAATGACCAAAATAAAAATTATTGATTCTGAAACTTTTTTAATTTTTTAAAATTAAAAAATAAGAAAAAAAGTTAGATCCAGGCTGTATCATTCCTCTTTTAAAATATAATATATATTTATATTATATATATAAATATTATGTGGTACATAACAATAAGGTATTGTAGTATAGCGGTAAGTATTCCCTTTTGTGATATGGGTGACTAGGGTTTGATCCTTGCCCATTATACTCTTTTTTTTTTGCGCATAGAATTTGGGAAAGCAACCGCCACCCCCACTGCCCACCTCCTTTCTTCCTTCTTTTTCCCCTCTCCTGCCGACGCTACCCACTCTCCTTTTCTTCTCCTTCTTCTGTCTTCTTCTCTTTCTCTATTTAATCCCCTTTACAGAGACAGAAACAGAGTGAGAAAGAGAGAGAGGTAGGGAGAAAGAGGGGGAAATTTCAAGAGATTGAGGCAGAGGGTGAGTGATTGACGAGAGGGAGGGCTGGGTGAGACAGAGAGGGGTAAGAGCGCATAGAATCTTTGCATAATCTACACTCTATTCCCCACGTGATTTTTAAAAGAGAAGATTGTTACGCTTCTCTTTGGAAGAAGAGAACTTACGATCGTTTGGGTCTCCATTTAGCAAGAACACCTTAAAATGAAGTATGCAAATTTATAATGCAAAGTTCTTGGTGGTGGCTACTGATGAGAACTGTGAGGGTTTTAAACAGAGGATTTGATTTGTTTGAGAAAATAAAACTTGTTCATTTAGGTGGAAATAATGAAAAATTTGTTTGAGCCAATAGCTCCTCTTCAGTGTAGTCTGTAGAGCATAATTCTCTATAGTTTTTTCATAAAACTAGTTGTCCAACATTGCTCAACTAAAGCAACTACTCAACATTTATTATCTATAAATAAGAGCATTCTCAATGGAAGAGCTAAATATTACTTTTATAAAAAATGACTATTCAAATGTTTTAAAAACTCATACATTGGATTAGCCAAAAGAAAATGTAAAATAGATATTTGATTGAAATAGCTAAAAAAAAGCTAAATGTAGCAACACTTTTCAATGAAGCTATTTTATTTTTCATTATTTCTCTCATCTGTTTTCTCTTTTTCCCAAATATTTTCCTACTTTTTCTTTGCATGTTATATTTTTCCCAAAATTTTTCTCATTTTTCCTCTCACATGTTCTATTTTTCTCAAAACTTTTATTACTTTTAATAATATTTTAATAAAATAGATAGAAATATAGCTAATCGGATGTAGATACATTTAAAAATGGTTGAGCTAAACTAGATAAAAGTTAATTTTGAGAAGCCATTTTACATAAAAATATAGCTCATCCATTGAAAATGTTCTAAGATGGGTTAACCAGAAGAAGTAAACGCACAACTTGGTGCAAGCCCATGTGCAATCTAGTTGGCTTTTTATCCGTGTTAGTTTATTAAAGTTTAAATTTTATATAAGCAAGCTTTTTGGCCCATGTGCAATCTAGCTGGCTTTTTAGCCTAGCTTAAGTACTCGTGAGTTGACGATTGCCCAAAGAATTTTTCTTGATGAGTTTAGCTAAGCCCAATTTTTTTTTTAAAAAAAAACCGATTAATTATTAACTAATTTAATTAACCGTTAACTGCTTAACGGTTAGTGAAAGTCGTTAATAAATTTTACTAACCAACTGTTTTTTCACCCCCTTATCAAAGGCTTCACGTATATTTATTTTTACTTATTAAGCAAATTCGTTATTGACTCAAGATGACAATAATAACCACTGTTTTCTAGTTGAAAAATTGACGATAAAAGTAATAAAATTGAGAGAGAAAAAAAAAAAAAAAAAAAAAAAAGTACAGTTGAGAATGCTACGGTAGTTGGACGACTAATGAAGATTGTTGTGGATTCGATTTTATTTATGCTTTTGCTTTCGCTTTTACCGAGTGATGTTGACGGGGCAAGAGTTACCGCTCCCGGGCAAGCATGTTCCTCCTTAGCAACTATTCTGACACACTGATAGCGGTGCTGTCTTTTTTTAATCCTACTTTTTACTTCTTTTGGGGTTTTGGGGACTTGTCTCTCGTAGATACGTACGAGTATCTATAATGAGTCAATTAAAATTTTTAAGCGGCAACAAAAAAAAAAAAAACTTGTTAAGGGTAAGATCTCTCAATTTATAGTGAAATGGGGGAAATTTATTTAATATTCAAATTTTATTTTAATGTCATTTAAAGTTTTAAATAAGGTTGCTTACTTGAAACATAAAAGTTTTGTTCACAATTTAGAGTGTGTTTAAAATTGCAATTTAGTAAAAATAATTTGTATTTTTAAAAGATAGTACAAAATGTAAAGCATTTGATATTCCAATTTAAAATAAGAAAAAAAATATGCGATTTTTATGAGCAGTCTAGCTTGTTTAGGGGGTGCTTATTTGAAAAAGTGTAAATTTTAAACTAAAATCACGATTTCACATAACAAATATTTGATAAAAAAAAAACTTTTTAACATATTTTACCAAATGCATTTACGATTTTAAAAAATAACGATTTTCAAAAATATAATTTTTAAAATTGCACTTATTGAAACCGCAATGTCAAACAGATTCTTAGTTTTGTTCTAGAGTAATTTCTTAATAATTTTTTTTAAAAAAAGTAATGAAATTCAAGTAGATGATTGTGGTATAACTGAATGACATTATGGTAAAAATTAGTTATGAAAAATTAATGTTTGTAAAAACAAAAATTGACTTTCACCATCATTCAATATATGAAAATACAAAATACAACAGAAATGAAAATA
Source organism: Corylus avellana (assembly GCF_901000735.1). Classification (NCBI taxonomy): domain Eukaryota; kingdom Viridiplantae; phylum Streptophyta; class Magnoliopsida; order Fagales; family Betulaceae; genus Corylus; species Corylus avellana. The sequence continues at coordinate 2,547,570 of NC_081542.1, read as the reverse complement.
TCATATATATAATTCAAATCAATTTCAAGAACTTTTAATTATTTTTCCATTCATTCTAACCCAATGGCCACTATTGACCACCAAAATTTTCACTCACCTCCAAGCCCCGAGACAGGCTTCGTTTGGCAACAGGGATGTCCTAGACCCTGTTCACCTTTTGACCTTTTGAGCATCAAACTTTGAACTTTTAACATTAATATTTTACACACTTTGACTATATTACCCTTATCTTTCTCTGGCCACTTTTTGAGTTTTTTTTTTTTGTTTTTTTTTTAAATTTTTTTTTGAGAATGCCCAAATCACCGAAACAGGCATCCCCCTGCGCTCCATCCTTCACTTTTTGATTTTTTTTTTTCCTTGAAACATGAAGATCTTTCAAAGCCAAAACAAAAACTCCAAGAAAAATGGCGTTACTTTTGAACCAGCAGAAGGTTCAAGAACAAAATGCTTTTCTTTTTTGTTTTGCTCCGTGGGTATTTTTCAACAAGCTGTCCCAAGAAATGTTCTAATCTGGCCAGCTTTTGTGTGATAGACAAGAAAAATAAACAATTTGTATATAAAGACTATTCCCAGACTCTCTCTGTATACACAAATTTTTTATTGAATTCACACACACGTACCAAAGTTACACAAACTTACAAGGAAATGAAAAACTAAAGCAACCCACATAAAAAGTTTGCATCTGCAATTTTGGAGAGAGACACAAACCACCGGTGGAGGAGAGAAAGAGAGCCTTCTTCAACACCGGTGGAGTGATAGATAGGGTTGCCGGAACCTTACGCTGGGGTGAGAGAGGGGTAAGCGACGCCGGTGTTCGGTGTCCGTTGGCTGGAGTGACAGAGAGGGTGAGCGAGGGAGGAAGAGCGGGAAAGGGAAAGGTTTTCTGAAATAAATATCCCGAGAGGGAGAGAAAAAAGAAAATAAAAAGAAAGAGAAATATTAACCTGGACAAAGTGAACCTTGAGAAATAGGAAAAGGCTTTGGAAGGGAAATGGCGTGGAGGGCTTGCAGAGGGAGAAGACTTGCATGTAGGAGAAGAGTGTGCGCTGGAAAAACAAATGAATGGGTAAAAAGGTCATTTTAAAAATTGGGTTTGATGAGTCATGTGTTGGAAGGCACCATTACCGAGAGGGCACAATAACTAGGTGGGCGCATCCCGGTTGCCAAACACTTCCTGAGTTTGTAAAACTAATCAAGATGATGGTTCTAATGGTTACTTGTTAGCGATTTTGTCGATGTGCATTTTATTTGTGAGGTATTTTGTTATAAGAATAAAAATTATTTCTATGTAAAAAGTTATATTATTTTTTTGGTGTTTCAAGCGGATGCTCAGCTTTCTATTAGTAGAGGGTACAAAACACTCACTTTAATACGAGGAGTTGATTGAAGATCTTATTGTTTTGAAGGGTCATAATTATGAATTTCTATTAGATAATTAATATTTTACCATATTTAAGAATATTCGACTATTTTCTAAGTTGAATATTATCTGCCGGTTATAAAAGCTAGAGGTTCAAACCCTTCTTTATATATACTTTTACTCTTTATATATTTATTTTTTCACCTTTTTAGTTTTAGGTGTTTTTTAAAATTGAATTTAAGATATGTTTTTATTGAATTTTAATTTATTGATAATTTTTAAAATTACTTAAAAAAAATATATATGTAAAAATGAGTGTGAGAAATGTGACCGTGAGAGTGTGCAGCATTACTCCGGCTTGAAAACCAAAACCCAGTGGCTCTCTCCAGTCTCCGATCCCCTATACAATAACTAATCCCTAAATCGAAATCCTGGACCACCACCTCCAACAAAAAGCTCTTCTTCCGCTCTTTCTCCACCTCCAGGAGCCTTAGATCACAGCCCAACCACTGATTTCTTCGCTCTTTTCCCACCTCAGTCCCCACCTCACCGGCAAAAATCCCGTGATCCCCAACCCCTTTCACTCCGAAAACGGCTTGACCAATACCTACAGCGGCACCATCGACAAGGGCTGCTCCAAAGGCGAGAAGCGGACCACTAGCCCTGTGCTTTACATTTTGCGCATTGAGAGTCTTTCTATAGCTTCTAGTTGTGTGCTGGCTAAAGTGAGTTATGGTTTAGAGCCAAAGCAATGAGCGGTTTTGGGAAACTTTCCAGTTTCCCACCTTCATTTCGCCAAACTTCAATACCAAGATTCCAAATAAACTGCATCGGACGGCGGCAATCCGCATGAGAAACTGGGGCACACGGGGTCATGGCTGCTAGTGCCCGACGTCCTTGCGCTGACGCCTAAAGCATCTTCTGGTCTAGACGACACGAAGCGAGTTCCCTTTTTGGGCATTTACAGCTAAGTTCACATCGCATTGTCACGTTGTATTTGAAGAAACCAATATGGGCCATGTTTTTATGTTAAAAAACCAATATGCGGCATGTGTTTGACGAAAGTCGTAGCTGGGCTAAGATACATAAGTGAACATTGGCTAATTGTGCACAAGGATGAGAACCCACATTGTCAATTTCATAATCAAACACCCTGGCCAGTCATTCATGGCTGTCCGGTCGAAAACAAGCTCTTCACACTACGTAGCATCAAGAGCTAGAGACCCTGTGTTTGAGAAACTTATGGACAAGTACAAGCATCTTGTCAAAGTCATCGCCGTTCAAGACCTCATACTCGCAAACCCAAAGAACCCATGTGTGTCCCTTGACTTCCTGTCCAGGCTCTCCCAAAGGCTTCACCTCAATCGTGGCGCCGCTGCCTTCCTCCGCAAATATCCTCACATTTTTCACATTTTCTATGACCCCACCAAGTCCCAACCCTTTTGCAAATTAACTGACGCTGCTATGGAGATTTCATGCCAAGAAGCAGAGGCTATCACTGTTTCGTTGCCAGGAGTTGTTGACCGTTTATTACGGCTTCTGTCAATGTCCACATCCAAAATTTTGCCACTTCGTGCCATTTTCAAGGTTTGGAGGGAACTTGGGCTTCCCGATGATTTTGAGGAATCGGTAATAGCTCGAAACTCTCATCTTTTTCGACTTTGTGATGCTCATGAACCCAACACTCATGTCTTGAAACTAGTTGATGCGAGTCCTAGAGATCGTTTCATGGCATCGGTTGAAAATTGGAGGGTTATGGAGTGTTGCAAGCAGGACTGCAGTGTTGAAAGGGTGGAAATGAGATATAGTTTTAAACATGGGTATCCTCCGTGTATGAAGTTGAGCAAGAATTTTAGGGCCAAGGTTAAGGAATGGCAAAGGTTGCCGTATGTGGGACCGTATGAGGAGATTTTAGAGAAGAAGAGGTCTAAGGCTGGAGTGATGGCATTGGAGAAACGGGCGGTTGCAATCGTTCATGAATTCTTGAGCCTGACGGTGGAGAAGATGGTGGAAGTGGAGAAGATCAGCCAGTTTAGGAAATGGTTTGGGATCGAGTTAAATATAAGGGATTTGTTCTTGGACCATCCGGGCATATTTTATTTGTCCACCAAGGGGAAGAGGCATACCATCTTTTTGAGAGAAGCATATGAGAGGGGATGTTTGATTGAACCAAATCCTATATATGATGCTAGAAGAAAGCTTCTTGATCTTGTTGTATTGGGAAGTCGTGATTGGTTTAATGGTGAATCGAAGCCAAGGCACAATTTTAATTGCAAGGAGGCCGATGTTGCAGGAAGAGGACACTAATAGCCAAGATAATGACTGTTGTCTGTTGAGCATCCTGGCTAAACTATTTCAACTTCTTGTGCCAGGTGGTTCATTAGTTTGCCCATCCAAATTTATAGTTCCATTATTTGCTTTGTTCTAGAAGTTATCATCATTTCATTACCTATTTCTAATGATCAATTAAAGGGTGCAAATCAGTTCAATATGACCACGTTGAAGAATCATGCAGAGGTGATAACCTATCTCTCTCTATCACTTTAGATTGGCATTTATGGGCCAAAGCATGATTGTGCTGGGGAGGACCATATTATGTATCGGCGGGCCACTAAGGCCCAACTGCTAAAGAAACCTCAAAGAGACGTAAAAGATGCACATATGGCTGGCTAAGCTTATTACACCGGTGTTGTTGAACTTCAAGGTTCCGACAACTTTTCTGTTTAGTTGTGGAAGGGTTTTCAAACCATAGATGTATTCAAAAGATGTGATTTTAATGTACTCTTTCAAAACCTCAACCTCGTCTTTCTCAGTTTTATCTTCCTATCATCGAAAGCTTGATGGTGCGCATTCTTTATCCAAATAAGAAAACAAGCCATTGGGAAGCATGTTACTGTGTTTTTAATGGTAAAGCACACTTGAATTTCCATATCACAAATACCTCTATTTCACTTGAATTCAGAACTAGGGGTCACCAAGAAATTCATTCTCTTATAAATAGGTAAGACCATAAGTTTAACGCCCGAAACGAATTCCCTTTTTCAGTGTATTGCCAATAAAAATAAAAAAAATGCTTGAAACAAATTAGATCAAAGTGTTAAACCCCATTTTCAATTTAATTTGCACCTAATTGGATAAAATTTTCTTTTAAAATTGGGTTGAAAGTTCCTGAAATTTAGTTTATTAAATTAAAATTTGTTTTAAAAACATATAACTCTCATGTGTATTTTAATAAAAAAAATTAACCGAATATATGATTTTGAAATGCATTTTCTTATTACATCTAACCATGACCAAAGAAGTAAATGGTCTTTAGAGGTTGAGATTTCTTGGAGTTGGGTCAAGCACGTTTTTGGAAATGAAAAGTGAACTGGCTATCTTTGGCCGTGGGTTGCACATGCACAATGCACCAAGATACAATGCGTAAAGTGCAAGGGAATTCCCCCTGCGAGGGATGATGGTCTACTTCGAATTTCTGGGCGGGTTTGGTTTACGTCCGCCCACATAAACACTCCTGATTCCCCCAGGAGTAGGACATAACCGAAGCAAACCCAGCCTATCCCGACAGAACACGTTGCCAGCCAGCTCAGACCAGTGCAAAAACCGTATAAGAATTTCACGTGCGCGCTCACGTGCTCCGCCTTATCTAAAACCCCGTCCAAACTACACGACAGGGTACTGAGAGCGAAGCGTGAACGAATACCAGGCGCAAATACACTTGTGAGCGAAAAAGCCGAAGAGTGTCATATATTGAGAAAACGACGCCGTCTCACCACATACCACAAACCAGACCAACCCCTCCCTCCATTTAATTTAGATGAAAAAGCACACAAGCCAGTGATGAAAAGAAGGGGCATTTGGGAGCTCTCTGGTTCAAACTTAGAGGAAATCTGAGAGAGAGAAAGAGAGAGAGAGAGAGAGCTTAGGGGGTGGGTATCAATGGGGGAGCAGAGGAACCGGTGGAACTGGGAGGTGAGCGGGTTCGAGCCGAGGAAAACGACGTCGGAGGATCACAATCCTGGTGCTCCGCTGGTCCGGAGGTACTCGATCTCGGCCGCATCGGCGCTGGCCCATTCGGAGCTGACGAAGCCCTCGGTGGCCTCCAAGGTCCAGCGATTGAAGGACAAAGTTAAGGTCAGTAGCTTCTACTTTATCACTAGCATTTTCCTTTTCTTTCTTCTTTGGCTTGATATTTACTGTTTGAGTAATGTATTTTACTTGTGAGAAGCTAGTGCTTTGAATTTAATGTGGATTAGGCTAACAAGTTATACCAGTGAAGAATGTGAATAACACTTGAACAAGGTTGGTCTAAGGAGCCTAGAATGAAGTAACCGCTTGACATTTTCTCTAAGGGACACATTTGGTCTCGATTTCACTGAGCGCTTAGTTAGCGCAGGTTCAGTTATTTGAGGCAATTAATGGAAGAGTTGAGGCCTTAAAACTGGAAGTTTATTGCATAGTATTTACTTTTGGTTATATTTTGGGGTTTTAGGAATAGCAGGTGTGTATGTGGAGCATGTGATATGTTAGATGTTCTTGTTGACAGCCATATCTCATATTTTGCACAGCTTGCAAGAGAAGATTTCTTGGAGTTGAGACAAGAAGCAAATGAGCTGCAGGAATACTCAAATGCAAAACTTGATCGAGTTACACGTTATTTAGGTGTTCTTGCTGAGAAAACCCGCAAACTAGGTAAGGGTTGTATTCTGCCTTTTGGTTGTATGGTCCATGTTAAAAAATTAAGAGGATGCTATTTTCCCGGGTTCAGGGACTTAGTATTTCATTTGATATATGTGGAGTGGATGGTACGAGGCTGTTTTTCTAAATTCATGATTGGGTAATATTTTGATATGGTTACAAGGATTGATATTCCATGCAACAATTATAAACATTTTGTGGTGGACATAATGTCATCTTTGGGATACTTAATTCATGAAAGTCATGAGTGAAGTTTGGTATGCCTCACACCATCTTGTACTTTTCTTCGTAAGGTTTTTGATGTTGATTTTTTTTTTTGGTATAAATGTCAGATCAAGTTGCCCTTGAAACTGAGGCTAGAATTTCTCCTCTGATCAATGAAAAGAGAAGGTTGTTTAATGACTTGTTGACAACCAAAGGTGAGTCTTCTATGAGTTTTTCATTTGAAAAGTCTCTCTCTCTTTCTTGCTCTCTCACTCTCACCCAGGCACAGACACCCATGAACTCACATGGCACATGCCTGCATGGTGCTTCTCAGAAAGTTCTTTCAGTCCTTTTGATTAAAAACTTTAAATTCTTCATTTCAGGAAAGATAAGGGTATTTTGCCGTACAAGACCATTGTTTGAAGATGAAGGTCCCTCTGTTGTTGAATTTCCTGATGATTGCACCATCCGTGTCAATACTAGTGATGAAACCATTTCCAACCCGAAGAAGGATTTTGAATTTGATAGAGTTTACGGACCACATGTTGGACAAGGTGAGCATAACGATCATTCTTTAATTTTCTTTCTCAATTGTTACATCAGATTGTACTGTATGAAGTTACTATATATTAGTTCATACTCCGGTTGCATTTGAGCGTGTTGATTAGTATCTTTGATATTTTGTATGCAGCTGAACTGTTCAGGGATGTTCAGCCACTGGTGCAGTCAGCTTTGGATGGATATAATGTTTCTATATTTGCTTATGGACAAACCAACTCTGGAAAAACACACACAATGGTTGCTCTTTTTCTCTTTCTCTATTTATCTATCCACGTATAAATGTACTTGTTTGTGTATGAGCTCTTTTGCTCTCCATGCATGTGATGCATCCGTTATGTCAGTACATGCATATTTATACATGCATTAGAATGTGCTGTCTTGTGAGCTAATTTAAAGCGCTTCTAAGTTGGGGTGATTCTATTGTAAGATTAGATGGCTCTACTTCTTGAAGAATATTTCTTTTCCTGCCCCATTTTAATGGATTACTTGGGAAGAGAGTAAACAAGGATATGGCCCTAGATAAAAGGACCAATGCAGTTGACCCCAACTAGTTGGGTTAAGTGGATTTGAGTTTAGTTGAGTATAAGGGGTTACTTGGGAAACGTAGAGTGATTAATATTTTTCACCAACTGACCTTGACTCCTCTCCTTACGTGGTGGATTCTTCTCTTCCTCTTCCCCCTTTACTATAAAACGATCTGGAGAAACTTTTTGTACAAAATGAACTGGATCGTCCATTGATGTTAGTCCAACTTGCAGTGTGCCTATTACTAGGGGTGATTTAATGTCTCAATTTTAGCAGGCTCTTTTTATATTCAAATTTCATGATATTTGACCTACCCTGATGTGCTTTTGCAATTTTTCAGGAAGGATCTAGTCATGATCGCGGTTTATATGCTCGCTGTTTTGAGGAGTTGTTTGATCTAGCCAACTCGGATTCAACTTCCACTTCACGATTCAAATTCTCTGTTACAGTTTTTGAGCTCTACAATGAACAGGTTATTTTTCTGTCCTCACTTATCTGTGGTAATAATTTTCTGTTTTCTGATTTTTGTTAGATGACAGTTTTGACACAGCACCATCATTATGTTTTGATCTAGACCCATTTACTGTCCTTCTAGGTCAGGGATTTGCTTTCCGAATCAGGGAGCAGTTTACAAAAAGTCCGAATGGGATCACCAGAGTCTTTTGTAGAACTTGTGCAGGAAAAAGTTGATAACCCATTGGAATTCTCTAAAGTCTTGAAAGCTGCTTTTCAGGGCCGGGGGAAAGATATATCAAAGTTTAATGTTTCTCACCTGTATGGTCTTAGATCTGTTCTGTAAAAATGTTTTACGTTTAGTCTATTTTGTCTTTGTTGTGAGTGTTATAATAGTTTTTTATTATATTATAGTTATGCATTGAGCTAATATAATTTTGGAAGAGTAAAAGTAAGCCCTCTTCTGCTTTTGGAAATGGAGCACTTTCAGATTCTGTAATTAGACTACGAGGTTTTCATGTGATAGAATTATCCAATAAGTTAAGATGTATTGTAGTCATTCCTGAATTGCCTCTTCAGTATGGTTTGTGCTCTATAACAGTGAATGTCTACTGTCTAGTAAATTCTAGTAGCCTTTTGCATCTTTGCCAAATCAGTTTAAAGAAATTTTTTAACCTGCTCTTGAATATCTCATTTGAATACTTGGAAAAAGATTCTTCAAAGTCTGTAATTTATAGATTTGCACCATTTTGCACTTTCTAATTAATTTTTACTTAATAAAAAGAAAAAAGAAAAAAAGTTAGTATTGAAGTTTTAGGAGGTAGCTCACTGGATAGGAGTTTCTCTGCCGAAACTTGAAACAGGAGATGTTTTCATCTTCTGTTGCTACTCTCAAGGGCAAACAAGGAAGTTTAAAAGATTTTAAGCTTTATTTGGATTTTCCCAAAAGTTTAACTTGGTGTTCTTTTCAAAGGACAATATAACTTGTCAATTTCAGAGAGGGAAAAATATAATATAGCCAAAGGTTCCAGTTATTATATTTGTGTGTTTGAATGTGTATATCATTTACGTTACTTGATGCTGTTATCTTATTCATCTATGAGCATTTCTTGTCTCATTGTCAGGACCATCACAATACATATATATTATAACAATTTGATCACTGGAGAGAACTCGTACAGCAAGCTCTCTCTTGTAGACACGGCTGGAAGTGAAGGTTCAATTGAGGAAGATGATAGTGGGGAGCATGTGACGGACCTGCTGCATGTTATGAAATCACTTTCAGCGTATGTCATGTTAGATAACCTCATATTTTTTGCCATGTAGCAATCTCTGAACTTGGATTTGCTGCTTGCTTATTAGAAATAATATGCATGTCTCTCCTTGGGATTACCAGTCGTTGCACTTACCATTGGTTTTGATCCAAATGTTTTCCATTCAATAAGAACTTAAATAAATATATGTAAACATATGTTCTCTCAGTTTTTTTTTTTTTCTTCTTTTTCTTCTGGTGTGGTTGTTGCTTGGTTAGTTAACCAGGACTCACATTCATTTAATGTTGGATTTTTCTAGGTGTGGTGGGTGAGGTAGGAGGGGATTTTTTATCCGATTCTTTTGTATATATATTATAGCAGCTATAATCTCATAATGCAGAATTGTCATCATTCGCTCGGTCCATTCTCTTCTTACTGCGTTTTCTGTTGAATGCGTAGGTTGGGCGATGTTTTGTCGTCTTTGACTTCAAAGAAGGATGTGGTTCCTTACGAAAATTCAATGCTCACTCAGATACTTGGAGACTCACTAGGTATTCAATTTCCTTCTTGTGTTTATGGTGGCAGTTGTTATGATCATAGAGTTGTAAGAGCAACAAAAGTGAGTTTCCTGAGTAATGGTAACAATAGCAAATTTTTTCTACTGTGCCCTACTTACGGGGCTTTATTGCTCTTTGTTGTTTTCCTATGTATAGGCGCACTCAATTGATGCTGAGATGCTTAGTATACTAGTCTTACGAGAGTGTGTTATCTGATGGTAGCTTCGCTGAAGGAATGCCTAGTTGGCATTATAGCATGTTTGGTTTTCGAATGATATAAGGCCCATTTCTAACATGGACTATTCTTTGGCTCCATTCAAGCTAATTTTCTAGTGCTTTGACCCCTGTATAGAATCTTACTTCCCCTCTATTTCAGTGGTAAAATAAAAAAAATTTATAGTTGTCATAAAGGTACCATTTTCTTCCAACATGTCGAAGCCAACATCTAGAATTTAATTAGGAAAACTCTACCACCCTGGCTGTATTTCTTCTCTTTTCCCCTTCTAATCATCTTGGATATAAGTATCCTTAATTTTGGTATTGTGCTGAGTTTGTTGCTTTTAATTTTCTTTCTTGAATAAGAATTAATTGGCAAACCATCTCCTGTTGCCTTTTAAAATTTTATTCTTTCTGTAGGTGGAAGTTCGAAAACTTTGATGATTGTTAACGTATGTCCAAATGTAAAGAATCTGTCTGAGACATTATCATCTCTGAATTTCTCTGCCAGAGCCCGAAATTCCGTGCTAAGCCTTGGAAATCGAGATACAATTAAGAAATGGAGAGATGTTGTAAGTTCCTACTGTTTTCTTACAAAAAGAAGTGATAAAGTTTATCCTTTGCTTCTATCAACTTGTGTATTCTGTAGAGAGCTACTTCATAGCAGTAGTTTTGATTTAATGATATACTCCACTTTTTGGTGATAACAGTATGGTCTGAACAGTAGAGGGGACATGAACTCCTACATGATCACTCAATGAAATCTTTTGAATACTGCTGTGTGGCAAGGACCCTGAAAAATGTTCCAAAGAGAAAATATTGAAAAAAACAAAATGGTGAAGCTTCTTATTTTGCAATTGTACCTGATAATTTGAGGACCCAAAATAAACGTACTGAGTCCAACTATATTAATTTATTCTTTTTTTTTTTTTGGGGGTGGGGGTGGGGAGGACCCTAAGAAAGAGGTGCCACGGAAATATTATGTAAAGATGATAATGGAGAAGCAGCTGTTCTTCAGTTTAAGCTAGTAGCTGATTCGAGTATTCTGTTTCTCCACTGAATAAAGTTCTTAAAGTCCACAAAACATAATCATTTCTGCATTTTTGCTCACTGTACTTGCCAAGTTTTGTCTGGCTACCGTTCATGTAAGCACAACTATGAAGTGCTTAGTGGAAAAGAGCACAATTGTGACACATTTTCTTCTCTGACATGTATTTTGTGATGGTTGTTGTAGGCAAATGATGCACGTAAAGAGTTGTATGAAAAGGAAAAGGAGATCGAAGATCTGAAACAAGAGGTTTTGGGACTGAAACAATCTCTTAAAGATGCAAATGATCAGTCTGTCCTACTCTTTAACGAAGTTCAAAAGGCGTGGAAAGTTTCTTTTACACTCCACTCAGATCTAAAGGTTTTGTAACTTCCATGAGTTTGGTATAGTTTTCCAATTCCATAATGAGTTATATGTTCACATGGATTTTTTTGACATTTCCCCCCATCTTAACTGATTAAATCTTGTTTAGTGATTAGCCTATAATATCATTCCTTTCACTTTATTGTGATGAAAGTGCTAGTTATTTGGTGGAAGATCTGCATTAAATTGAATCAAGTTTTCAGGCAATTGATCTTTTATTTGGTGGTCTCTAACTCGAAAAGTAAATGCTTGAGATTGAGAAGCTTTTGGGCTCGTAAAACTCACTAGGATAAGCAGTATTATTGAACCAGACACTTATTATTGTTATTGGAGTATATAAAGTCATACTCTATAAAGATAGAGGTTTAATATAGATCAATCTACAATATGTATCTTCATAGATATCCGAGACGAGAGGTACCCTTGAGGCTATGTCCTGTAGAAAGTTGGACAAACATAGGCGGCTTCCCTGGTTTGTGAGGTGGGGTGGGGTGGGGACACCTAAGAAATAGCAAGCACTAATGCTATCTGTAAAGAAAATAGAATATATATATATATATATATATATATATATATATATATATATGTAGAAACAGAAGTGGTATAGGGAATAACCAATTTTGAAAGCACGCCTCTCAAGAAAGAAGACTTGATAAGGTGAGTTGGTCATGCTATACTTTGAAAAGCTTTTCTATTTTGTTATAGTCCAATACTCCACATCAACACTTTCCATGCTACCATTCTTTCAGCAAAATTCACATATAACCATCATAAACCATAAAGACCCCGAACAACATAGTGAGACATGGTCTACATACTCATTCCTTTTACACATGCACCAATCAATCTCCAATCATTCTCATTTGATCAAATTGGCGCCTTGAGGATTTTCTGGAGAGCTGCTCTACAAAGACCTTGGTCGAAGCCCGAGTTCACCAAATTTTGTTCCAATGAACATTTTGTCTGTGTTGGGCCATCGAGTGCCTTCTCATAAGAACTAACCTCAAATCTTTAGTAGTAATGTGATGCCAATTTCATGTCTCCTCTCCAACCCCCACTTCCTCAGCCCCCTACAAAGCTCAGAAGAAACCAACACGGAATTTGCCTTTCACTTTTGTAGAGGTCCTTGAAAAATTAGGATACCTATGCAAAACTCCTGCAGACCAACCCATGTAATTTGCCACTATAATGTCATCCTCTACCATGTAAATGGATTTGGAAACTACACTCTCAAATGTGTCTTTGTTCGCTACTCATCATGTCCGAAATGAACCTTGCTACCGACCTCCATTGCAAAGAAGGTAAAACCTCTTCGATCCACAATCACTTTTTAGCTTCACCCTTATGGGGAACCGACTATTGTGCAATCTTTTTTATTTGATAGGTAATCAAAGTGCTTTATATAAAAAGCGTAAGGCGCCCCTAAGTACACTGGAAGTATACAAAAAGACACCAAGCAAAAGAAAAAAAAAAAAAAAACAAAAACAAAAGAAGACCCAAAACCCACAAAGCAACCAAAAACAGACATGGAACCCAAAACCCAGCAACCCAAAAACCCAGTGAACTGACCAAGACCCACAAAACAAACCCAACGCCACGCCAAAGAAGACCTGCACCCTCTTGCCTTTACTGCTACCGGAACCCTCATAATTGATAGAACTCTCTAAGTTCTTCAATTCGCTCCTTCCTTTTGACTTAGAAGCATAGACCGACTTTGATGATTCTCCCACCTCCAAGAGAGGTGGAACCACCCCCTGCCTAAACAGGGGAGGGGGATCACGAGACGAACCTGCCAAAACCTGAGAAAGAGCAATGACTTCATCCACACTGCTCTTTTGGACAACCTCTGGAGGTGACTCGCACGAGATCCAATCCAAGGGCATAGTAGGGGGAAAATCACCCAAGGGAAAAGGATAATCATCTTCCTCCTCATGGTTAAGATTTATCTTGTTTTCTGCAAGTATAGGATGTTAAGATATTAGAAACTCTTACTTTTTATTTTTTAATGTATATCATGTAATATGAGTGAACTTTTAAGTTTGAGTGGTACTTATTTGGTAATTTTTTTTTTTTTGATAAATAATTCATGTTATTGACGAGTGCAAAGGGACTCAACTCTAGTACACATGATGTGTACAAAGAAAATCCTCCTTACATGGTAAAAGAAGAACAAAAATCCACTTTAGAAAAGTTAGAAAATTGAGAGATATTTAAATGATTGGTAATTTCAAAATTTTTAGTAGCTTCTTAAGTGAAGTTTTTTATACTCTTAACTTGCCAATAGTTTTCCGTTCAATTTATTTCTTTACTGAAGGTTACATTAGTGATTAATTAATCAGCTCAACAGCGTAGTCTGCCTTTCAAATTGGTCTTTTACTGTCAAGATAGATCATATTGCCTGTTAAGGTAAGCACATGGTTAAGCTGTTTCATTATCTTGTTTGATGCAGTCAGAGAATATTTTGCTGGTGGATAAACATAAGATTGAGAAGGAGCAAAATGCTCAGCTTAGAAATCAAGTTGCTCAACTGTTACAGTTGGAGCAAGATCAAAGAATGCAGATACAACAGCGAGACATGACAATTCAGACTTTCCAGGTTGGTACTATATATATATATGTGTGTGTGTGTGTGACTTATAAAAGCTTTGTCATATAACTGAATTGGTTAATGATGAAATTTCACTGACATAGGAAACTTATAATATGTATATGTCATCCTAATCAAGAAATTGTCTTTACATGTTTGCATCTCTAAATTATTTTCTTTTAATCACCGTTCTGATGTAGGCCAAAATTAAAAGCATTGAATCACAACTCAATGAAGCTCTTCATTCCGCTGAAACCAGATCAACTGGCTCAGAAGGACCTGGAGTTTTGTCTCCCAAGGCAACTGGGGATGGCCTAGATTCTTCAGCAGTGACAGTGACCAAGAAGCTTGAAGAGGAACTCAAAAAACGTGATGCGCTGATTGAGGTCTGTTATGCTTAAGAGTCTGACGTGTATTATCATTCAAATGGTTGGCTAACTTGCTTCTTATTCTTTGTGGATCTTATTCTTAAGTGTGAGGGGCCTCACAGAACTGTTTTGGCCAATTGTCCCTCTTGTCCTCTGAGCTCTCTCACCATTATCATGTCAACAATATTGCTCTCTCTCTCTCTTGCTTCCCATGACAGAAATTAGGACACACTATATATATAGAGAGTTTTCAAAATTGTGGAAATGCTTGTTTCTATGTGTTGAATTGCAATTAGATACTTCGGATATTATTGCTCAGAATAATTTTTATAAATTATATTTGATCTCATTCAAATGGATGTGTTCCTAGGATCATTGTAGGATGCTGAGTGTCTCCATCTTTCACCGTAGCCAATATTGAAATATGTACTCACAACCTCACTTGTTACTTTTGGTTTTGTAGCGATAACCTATGTTTAAACCCATTTTTCCAGTCCCTAAAAAATTTAAGCCATCTTGCTCCTTGAATAAAATTATGTTCTAATAGCATGATTTATATGCTGTTGTTGCAGAGATTGCATGAAGAAAATGAGAAATTATTTGATAGATTAACAGAAAAAGCATCTTTGATTGGATCGGCCCAGGTAGATATTCTCCCACTCAGATTAGAATAAATGTTTGTTCTAACAATATAATTATTTATATTGCAAATAATTATTTTTTATGGTATATGCATGTTTTGACAAATCTACGCAAGCTTAACATTCAAAGTTACGTGTAAATGCTTTCCACTTCAATTGGAAATTGGCTCATACAACTTGGTGTTTACATGGGATACAGGCAAATTTGATGTAAAAAAATTAGGCAAAGCTATAGAAAATACTCCAAATAGGCATAAAATGGTATGGTGGCAGTTAGAGTAGAAACTCTATCCACTTGAGCTAGTGGAAGTTAACCACCACATGATATTGGAATATTCTTAAACTCATAGGTGGTTGATTCTTTAGACTGAAACTAGAGGGGCCCAATTGAAGCTCGTGTTCAAACTGGCCAGGGCATGAGTTAGTGTGAATTTACATTTAAATCAATTAATAGGGTTGTTGTTTTTTTTTTTTTTTTTTTTTCAAGTAGAAGTCTTGTGCTTTGAGATCTTTAGACTCTAAGATAATGATAAGGTAATTACCTTCTCAATGACAGTATCACCGCCAATGGGACAACAAAAATACATCCTGCTTTTCCAAATTAATAACCTTATGTTCCTTGTTGTCACAGTTTTTAGCCTAGAGATATCTCTATGAAGAAAAAGAAAATTTTGTACCTTGAGAAACCCTTTAAATTTCTTGGTAATTGTATATGGTTGTAAATATATGTTCTACCTGATGCTTTGACATGGCTGTGGTAGGGATTTTCGCTAATTATATTTCTCTCTTTATGATGTTACCATGCACTAGAAGTGACGATATAGATTTATTTTGTTGCGTTGTGCTGAGTGGTCGATATCGGTGGTGGTTCCATATTCTTAATTTCTTTTACTTTCTTTTCAGGCATCAAGTCCATTATCCAGAGGAATGGTGAATGTTCAGCATCGGGACCAGGGGAGGTATAATTTTATTTCTATAGTGATATTAGTTATTGTTTTGTGTTTTTTTTTTTCATATCTTCTTATTGAATTTCTCTGTGATTGTCTTTAAACAGGATTGGTGATAGTAACTATAACAAAGGAAGTTCTATGGATGTCATTCCTTTGCCATTGGCAGCAGATAAGACTGATGGGACAGTTGCTTTGGTGAAATCGGGCTCTGATAAAGCTAAAACAACCCCAGCAGGAGAGTATCTTACTGCTGCCTTGAATGACTTTGATCCTGAACAATATGACAGCCTTGCTGCCATTTCAGATGGGGCAAACAAGCTTTTGATGCTGGTATACTTAGCTAATCTGTCTGCATTCCAATCTGGATTGTTTACTGTCACATTATGATTAATTTGCTGATCATGTGTTTGCCATTTCAAAATGGGGAAGAAGGGCCCTTCCAACATTTTACCTTGCGCATACATATGATAATAGGGAAAGTAAAATAACAATGGTGTTTCTTTCATGACAAGCCTTACATTTATATTCTTAATCCTTGATTAAGAATCTTTCTTTTCCCCATGGGAAGCTCATGGAATTTTCAACAATATGAGTCATCATAATACCACACTTTTATTTCTATAAAGTGTAGTAGCAATTTTTATTTTTTTTTGGTGACAGAAATTCATAATGATTAATTTCTTTAAGAATGCATATTTTCTTGTAGACGCACAGTATTGTTGTAACTTTCTCAGCAATATTTGACACTAGATTGTGTATAACTTAAATGCAAAATAACTTCTCCAGCAATGCTCCATACTAGAGATGCCATTGGGCAGCTGCTTATAATTTGACAATGCACAATCATTCTTTCTGGTTTTCCAAAATTTCTTTTGGTGGGGTGTATGGATTGAACACTGATTATCCAGGTTTGATATTTCAGAATGATTTCAAAATATGTGCGATATGGATATTATATCTATCTTTGGTTCATCATGCATTCCTGTTGGAGTCCTATTTTCTGTTGACACTGAGTCCTTGTATCCAGAGAAAGAATGAAAGGTATAAATATCCAATCTTAATTTTGCAGGTTTTGGCTGCAGTGATTAAAGCAGGTGCCTCTAGAGAGCATGAAATACTTGCTGAAATTAGAGATGCTGTTTTCTCTTTCATCCGTAAAATGGAACCGAAGAGGGTCATGGATACCATGCTTGTTTCTCGTGTTAGAATTTTGTATATTAGATCTTTGCTTGCTAGATCACCAGAACTGCAGTCCATTAAGGTATTGGAAGTTTAGTTTTCTACTTTTCCCTCGAAGTATTTTCTTTTTCCTTTTCTGGTTTTTACAGAGTGTAGAGTGAATCCATTCTTTTGGTTTGCAGGTTTCTCCTGTTGAGTGGTTTTTAGAAAAGGCTAATGTTGGACGCAGTCGGAGCTCCAGCCGGAGCAGCAGCCCCGGAAGATCCCCTGTGCGCTATGTTGATGAGCAGATCCACGGCTTTAAAGTGAATCTAAAACCGGAAAGGAGGTCCAAGTTCTCATCAGTTGTTCTAAAAATACGAGGGATTGATCAGGTTGCTGCTATTTGTCTTTTTTTTTTGTTTATTCATTTGGTTATTAATTGTATCTATGAAGGTAAACATACTTTCCCCCACCTGAACTCAGACACACTCATGCATGTGCACAATTATCCTCTATAAATGTGGTCATTCTGGGATATATCTGCATATTGCAAATGGTTTATTTAGATTTGTTATGTATGACTAAAAAGTCAAATGTACAGGATAGTTGGAGGCAGCAGGTAACTGGTGGAAAGCTTAGGGAAATACAGGAGGAAGCCAAAAGTTTTGCAATTGGAAACAAAGCTCTTGCTGCTCTCTTTGTCCATACTCCAGCGGGTGAGCTGCAGCGCCAAATTAGATCCTGGCTGGCAGAGAACTTTGAATTTCTGTCTGTTACTGGAGATGATTCATCAGGAGGGGCAACTGGTCAGTTGGAGCTTCTTTCTACAGCAATTATGGATGGTTGGATGGCTGGACTTGGTGCTGCACTACCTCCCAGTACTGATGCTCTGGGACAGCTTTTGTTCGAGTATGCAAAGCGGGTCTACGCTTCTCAATTGCAGCACTTGAAGGTATGATTGGGTCTTAGGTGGGACCTATTCTCGGATAGCACTTCTGATAATGTTAACTCTTTATAAAGTGAATGTGGTGATATTTGCACCTGCAACTATTGGCAATGGCTTGATATAAAATCTTTTATGCATCTATCTGCATCATCACTTGTGTGCATTTTCTTTTCTCCCCACCGTTCTTTCCCTCCCCCCTCTTTCCCTGATGAAAGTGGGATCTGACACTAGGCATCTCCATCAACGCCTTTGCATCCTCTTTTGCTACAATAGGGGTCCTTGCCTCGGTGCTCGGTCTTTTTATGACTGCATCTGTATTGTCAATTATGTCTATTCCTATTTTTATGTTGCTGCTGGAATTGGCATATATTTAGTTATTCTCCTTATTCTTCTTTATAAATGAAGGTGTTCTAGTTCTCGCACTAGAGGATGTCTTGATTCTCTCAATCCATTAGATATTTTCCTATTATCTCATTCTTTTATCAGGATATTGCTGGTACCTTGGCAACAGAAGAGGCAGAAGATGCAGCACAAGTGGCTAAGCTGCGTTCGGCTCTAGAGTCTGTTGATCACAAAAGAAGAAAGGTAGTCATATTTATTGAAATGTCACCTTTTTGTGCATCTCTATAAATGTCTTAGAACCAAAAGTTCAATAATATATCTTTTTTCAATATCCAGGTTACACCGGTGTTATTGAGTTTTCTGGACTTATTAGTATAATTTTGATTTATACATCAGAAAGGGAAGATAAATCCCAGTTAGAAAGTATGGATCCAATTCTACTAAACTATATAGGTTAAAACCAAAGGCAATTTTTTTGTTTATGCAGTGTTTATGATTTTACCATGTCTAGTGCTTTTTATTCTCTACTTTTCATATTGTGGTGTTTTTGAGTGCCTGACTATATATATATATAAAATTTAATTTATTAAAAAGTGCAGAGGCGTGCAACCCAAGTACATAGGGGGAATACAAGAGAGATACCCAACTAGGGAGAAGAACACGAACCCAAAAACTCTAGGAAATTAGAAAATAGAATCCACTTCATATCTTCTAGTGGAGTTTCTTTTGTTGACCACTTGATCATAACATTTCAAATTTTAGGTCTTCAATGGATCGATAGCATTCCTGTCACTGCACTTGTTAAATCATGAAATTTTCTGCTTTCAGTTGCTCATTTTGTTAGACAAATTATATCTTTTGTTGTTCTTCATCTAGGTCAAAGGAAGAAGTTGTGTCTGCCTTGGCTTTTTATCCAAGTCTAAAGGGGTTGCTTGTCTTGTATTTGGCAGGAGATTTAGTAAGCCTAGCATTGTGGATGGGCTATAAATTCTATCCTCGGCCTATCCCTCTGCAGATTTATGCTACCGAATATAGTTACCCCAGCATATATGCATTTTGGGACAGGACAAATATTTTAGCTAATACTTTAACTATATTTTGTTCTTGAATCAAATTTCCAATGGGCATGTCGTGATGTCATTTCTTTGGGGCTTTATAATCAGCTTTTGCAACAAATGAGGAGTGATGTAGCCTTATTAACATTGGAAGATGGTGCTTCGCCTATTCAGAATCCTTCTACTGCAGCTGAAGATGCACGATTAGCATCTCTCATTTCCCTAGATGGCATATTGAAGCAAATAAAGGTTTTTTAACCTTTCTCAAAACTAGTTTTTTAATTTACTTGATAATTGAGTTAGTTGGAGCGGAAACAAGCAACATCATAAACATATATTGACCAGGATATAATGAGGCAATCCTCTGTTAGCACCTTGGGCAAAAGTAAGAAGAAAGCAATGCTTGCATCTTTAGATGAACTTATGGAACGGATGCCTTCCCTTCTTGATATTGATCATCCATGTGCTCAGAGGCAAATTGCTGATGCTCGTCGTGTGATTGAGGTATGTAAAACTTGTTGCATTTTATGGAAGGAAACTTTTTGTTTAATTCTTGCTTCCTGTTTGTTGGGTAGAGGAATCACATGGGTTGTAGTTCTGTCCGCTAGTCTATGCTTTACTGGCAGACTTGGCTACAATCGTGGGTATGAGAAGATTTTTTAGAGAAAAAAGCCTTATAAATTTCTCAGGACTGTTAGTTACAGTTGAGAAAACTGGCATATCTTCGATACACGATAATGTTGTCATATCTTTTGCCTTTTGCGTGTCTTTAGTAATGCACTTGATGCATTGGGCTTTTGTCTGAGACTGCACTTAATAATTTTTAATTTTTCTTTTTCCATCACTCATCTATGATTTGAATTTGCCCTACACTGCTGCAGTCAATTCCCGAAGAAGATGACCCCCCTCAAGAGACAGCACATACTCACAAACCATCTGCAGATTTGGGATCTGGTACTGAAACCGATGTGGCTCAGTGGAATGTCTTGCAGTTTAACACCGGCTCAACAACCCCATTTATAATCAAGTGTGGCGCAAACTCGAATTCAGAACTGGTTATTAAAGCAGATGCTCGGGTTCAGGAACCGAAAGGTGGCGAGATAGTACGAGTCGTTCCTAGACCATCCGTTTTGGAAAATAAGAGCTTGGAAGAGATTAAACAAGAGTTCTCCCAACTCCCTGAGGCTCTCAGCCTGCTTTCCCTAGCAAGGACTACAGATGGAACTCGAGCTCGTTATTCTAGACTATACAGAACGTTGGCCATGAAAGTTCCATCGCTGAGGGATCTAGTTGGTGAGCTTGAAAAGGGGGGAGTACTGAAAGATGTAAGGTCATGAATGCAGAATTGTGTTTGTGAAATTATTTTCTCCCGTTGTTAGATGATTGTCTTGGGCGAGGTCTGTGTTTATATCATTTTGAGGGGTTTGTCGAAACAGTTTGGCATTGTATAATTTATTGTGTGCTTTGCGACTGTTATCGCCACAGTGAGCATTGTATGCACGTTAGTCGTTACATATCCACGAGTCGATCTGTGAACCACTGTTGATATTTCTAGCAATTTTGTGTAAATTATTGAAGCTTCTTTTGCGATATATCGACTCTTTCAATACTTTTGATAGTCTAAATAACGGTATTAGCAAAAGACAAGGGCTCATAAGGAACAAAATTCTCCAGATTTTTAAGAGAATTTTACTGCACAGTTTTTTAAAGTTATCTATTGTACTTGAATTAAATGATTTGAATTATAGTGTTTTAGTGTACTTAAATTATTTAAATTTATATTTCATCTACGAGTAGGCAAAAGTTGGCAGGTGTATTGGCGTCAAGAAATGTCCCTTTCCGAGAAGAAGTATATTTAAAAAAATTACTTAAGTGGGTTATTGAGTTTATTTCTATTTTTAAATAATTTTTGACAACGTTTTTCTCTAATTTTTTTTTAATGAATTTATTAAACTTTAGAGTAAATATTTTTTGCGTGCGATTAATGGTATTATTGCAATAAACTGAATTATTTTTCCACCGCAAACTCTGTCCAATTAGTCTTTGATTTCTGAATTGTTGTCCTTTTTCAATTGGATTCCTCTGGGAAAAATGTTTTTATTTGTTGAAAACAATTAGGTGTAGCGTGTAGAATGATGAAAATGCCCTTGCCCGTGAAGGTGTCCGAATTCGGTTGTTTTCTGAGTTCATAAAGTCTCATCAAACGTACTCTTTTTCGTTCTCGTTCCCATTTTCAAATTTGATTCGAAAATGTCTTCTTCGTTAACGTGCACTAAGCTAACGCTATTCACCATAGCTGGAGTTATAATCCAAACCATTGGCCTCTCGCTTTTCGTTTATGGATTCTTTCCCGTCAAACCAGCCCTCTCCGGCTTCAGGTACCCCTTGGTTCCCGATAAACTCTAAGAAAAGAAAAAGAAACGAAAATTGCATTCCAAATTTGAAGACAAGACTCAAAAACAATTGGATAGTTTTTTTTTCTTTTTCTTTTTCGTTTTTTCTTTCTGTGTTTGAGACTTTGTAAGTTTGTCAATGAAGAGCTTTCTCTTTTCTGGTAATGTCAGCGGTCCCGAGAGTTTCCTTGCGCCGACGTGTAACTCCGTGCACAACCAGAGCGAGAGAGATCTGCCTCCGGACCAGCTCAAAGCGCTATATGAGGTACTTCCTTCATATTTAATCTTGATTTTAATTGCAATTTTTTTTTTTTTTAAGTACAACTATCGAAAATTTAAGAGGCATAATTGATTTGTGCTTTATGTGATTTGGTATTTAGTTCTGAATCTGTTAACATATGCATCAACTAGCTGTGGATTTGTAATTGGTGGCATTTGTTTTCAATTCCAAGGCTGTAATTCGTTGCATTAAACAGAGCTCAACAGTAGTTGATTATTTTAGTTAATGGAGGATTGGAATGATTGATATTAAATAATTCATCACGAGCATATTTTTTTATCGTGAAGTTTTTTGACTAACTGGGATAGTAGTAGTAGAAGTTTCTGGCTGGAAATGGTAGTAAAAACACATTAAGAGAGTTATATAACTATTTGAAATCATTTTCTATAAGCTCTGAATACATCAAAAGAGTACGCTCATTCCTTTCGACGTGGTTGATGTCTTAGTGCTGTATTAGTTCAGTGGTGGGGGTGTCAACTCTCATGCTTGTTGATGATCTCTTAGTATTCTGTTTTCAAATGTCATGGTTCTTATGAAAGTTTTCCACAAAAACAGATGATTTCTTCCGTAAAACTTTTGTTTATTTTTTCTTGTAATTCCTGTGACACAATATTATGGAAAAATATGAGTCAATTCGGGATGTTCGTTAATTATTTTTTCAAAATTTGTCACTAATTGGAAATTGGCCGCTTGTCTTAATGTAGGAACTGTCAGGAATCCCTTCATTTGACCGGCTAGTTTTAATGGTATGTAAAGTTTCTTCTGTGAACCATATCTGTTGAAATGAATGCCTTAGAAATAAAAAAAAATGTTGGGAGTTGATAATGCTGTATAATGGATCAGAATCAGTTTTTCATTTACAAGCATGCCAGTTTAGGTTATTGATGGTCTTCCAGCAGAATTTGTGCTCGGGAAGGACCATCAGCCTCCATCCAAGGCTTTGATGGAAGCTATGCCGTATATTCAGTCATTGTTAGCAAATGGAGCGGCAATTGGGTACCATGCTAAGGCTGCGCCTCCAACTGTTACAATGCCTCGTTTGAAGGTGGGTGTAATTGCAATCTTTTAAATATGCATAACCTGTAGAAGTCTATTCTAATCCTCACTATTTTGGTATATAATGGCAGGCTATTGTTTCTGGTGCAATTGGGGGATTCTTGGATGTGGCTTTCAATTTTAACACACAGGCTCTATTAGATGACAATCTTCTTGGTTAGTTGATGCAATCATATTAGAATAGTTGGCGCACCAATATAGTTTTATGAGTCCTTCTAGGAATGCAATTAACTTGTTCACTCCACTGCTATGTAGGCCAGTTTTTAAAGTTTGGTTGGAAGATGGTAATGCTTGGTGATGAAACATGGCTCAAGTTGTTTCCTGGATTATTTATAAGGCATGATGGAGTTAGTAGTTTCTTCGTAAGTCTTTTGCATTAGTAGCTTGTTGAATACATAAGTTTTGTCCTAATCACCTTGGTGCTTCTCTATGTGTGTGTGTGCATGTGCGCATGCGCCGACCACATGCATGTGTGTTTTTTAAATACCTTTTTAGGTATTCGTAAGTATATTTTGTGGGTTGCACCCAATGAAATTACCTTTTTTCTTCTAAGTTCTTCATGTTAATACTGTTAGCATTGTGATTGAAGCGAAAATCACTAGTTCGAATTTCTCCTTATCCCTTTTGGGACCATTTACTCAAAAAAAAAAGGGCATTGTGATTGACAATATTTGTATATTTTTTCCTCACCATAATGTTTATTTCCAGTTTTGAAAAAATATGTATCTCATACCTAAACAAAATGGAAAAACTTCCTGCATTACTCACATAAATAAGATTGGCTATGTTGGCAATTATTTTTACCATGATATCTAGTTAGGCCAGTATTCTTCCATGGAGGAACTGGTCTGGTTGGAAACTTCGTTCGATGGTTAATACGAGTCATTTTGTTGTTGTTGTTTGCCATATGAACTGTTTTAATGCTTCGTAAAGTTAGGGATAAGAGTTTGCATCTTTCATCTGGGGTTGCTTAGATATGAAAGCTATATTATAAGGCAATTGAAATGATAGACACGTTGTTTCTTGCTACAGGTAAAGGATACTGTACAAGTAGATCAAAATGTTTCTCGACATTTGGTGGATGAGCTAAGCAGAGATGATTGGGATCTTCTGGTTAGTCTTTGTCACTAATCAATAAGTAATAAATTGTTCTTATCTAGCCTGATAATATCTTCTTAGTACTTTAACTGGCGATAATCATTATGATGTATTTAAATTAGCATGTTTGCTGGCTACTGCTTTTGTCGATGAAGGATATTGTTGTTGATTCTTATGAGATGTACTTTTTTGCTGTAGTAACAGAGTTATCAGCTAGAAATATTATCTGTTTTATTTCTGTGAGTTCAGGACTTAAACATCTTGTTCTATGTGTGCTTGTTATCAAGCATTTTAGGTATATTCTTGGTGTATTACAGCCTCTCCATGCTGCTATCTTGAGAATGTATAAGTTCTTTTATAATTTGCTCCATATTCTATTATGGGAGTACGAGAATATCTCTTTTAAGCTAAACCTCAGAAATATGATAATTATCACTTTTAAGGATAAAACAAAGAATTCAATAACAAACTAGAAGCCAATGACAAGATTATAGTTTTTCTGTTTGGTGTTGACTCATTTTGTAGGAAGGAATGTAACATCTGAAGTAAGATGCAGCCTTCGTTGGGAAAAATGATTAAAGGACTTGTTAGCCAACCTATGTAGTTCAGATAAGGCTTTTGTTGAGTTTGTTAGTGAGCCTTACTATTTACTTTGCTGATTCATTATGATCCAAAAGCTTTAGTGATGCGGGACATTCAACAGAAATCTAGACTAGACGAGAAAAGAGAAGAGAAAGAGGGGAAGAGGAGGAAGAAGACGAGGAAAAACAGACAGTCATGATTTTATTCATCAAAAGCTAATCACTACAGTACAAAATTATGTTTACATAGACTAGGGATTAAACCTTAACCCTAACCCTAGTGATATTTGGGCTGACAGCCCACTCAAATAACATAAAGCCCATAAGTTACATAACCAACCTGAAAAATAAATAACAAAACAAATAAAATGTGAAATAACAAAAGAATAACAAAAGTGTCCATAATATCATCTCTAGCTCTCAATCACCCAACCACAAAGTCATGGGTTGGGCCATCCTCTAACGTCGGCATCCATACACGTGTGATCAATGGCTTCTGTCTGGTGTCCCCATCAATTCTCTCGTGGTGGGAAAAACTCGACTCTGTCGAGTGTGACTCCTTGCGGCTCTGGTAGTACTCCAACAGGCTGGGATCAAGCTGCTGCAATGCATCCTTGGTGATCCATGTGCAATCTAAATGTGATCTTCCTTCTCAACGAACTAGGAAACGCTGAACTTTGCCATCCATGGTAAAGACAATTTTCTCATCTAGAATAGCATCAATATGTTCTTTATGTGCTGGTGGAAGGGGTAGTTGGACGGGATCAAGTATAGGGTTGGTGGCAGGTCAGGTAAAGGGTCCTTAAAAAGATCATCTGGAAGAAGTGGCTGGCCCTTATAAGTAAGTAGATCCTCTACATTAAATGTGGAGCTAATACGATGGTCAAGTGGGATGTCAATGACATATGCATTGGATTCGACCCTCTACAGCACTTTGAAAGGCTCGGCACTACGAGCTTGCAATTTTCGAATGGATCCAGGTAGGAACTGTTCAGGTCTAATCCAGACCATGATGTAATCTTTGGTGCTAAGTGCAATGTGACGCCTATGTAAAGCACCTTGAAGTTTGTGTTGAGAATTACTTGCTAGAATTTGCCTACTGAACTCATTATGCAAGTCATGAACATGGTGTGTAAATGCGTAAGCTAACTCTAGCATTTGGAGACCTCGGGAGCAGGTCTATGCCTATGGACCTATTGATGGAGATATTGTAAGCAAATTGGGTTGTGGGAGAATCAAATCCTAGTTCCTGCGATTGACCACTTTAGTTTGTCCAACAGTGGATTTTGATCCAATGATAATTTTAAAAGCCATGTCAAGGAGTGTGAGAGTGGAAGTGTGTGTAGCATTATTCTTATTTTAGTGTACCGTATTCAAATTAATGCTTGTATTACGTAATAATTCATAAAGATTATATAAAATTGACATTTTGGGTGATGAATTCAATTTCCACTTAGAATAGTACTTCATTCTCTTTCTTTTAACTGAAGCTATTGTTTCAGATTCTACATTATCTAGGCTTGGATCATGTTGGACATATTGGTGGGCGTAATAGGTATTGCACTATAAATCCTTTCCTAATGATTTTATGCTATCATTTTTGAGTCTTCACTTTGGATGTTTGTTCAACTATTTCAGCATCTTGATGGCCCCAAAACTTTTGGAGATGGATGAAGTGGTGAAGATGATTCATACAAGTATTATCATGAATCAAGAGAATGGCCAAGGAGAGACACTTTTGGTTAGTGATACCTCCTTTTTACCCTTATTTAGTTTTAATGTATAATTGATATATGTTTGGCCCACTTTCTAGGACCTTAAGCTTCCTGAAGGTGATCTCGTCTTTTGGGGGGCAAAAAGAGTGACCCTTTAGCATACTGAAGGTCAAATGATGAATTAAAGGGCAAAAAGCCAACTGTCCATACTTTTTTCCTTTTAATCTGGGAACTATCTGATATTAGTTTGTTTTTATCTCTTTATATTTAAGCATACTCTTCATATAAAGCAGCTATTCTTGTTTTCATGCGGAAGTCTGTATGTTCTTTCTATTGTTAAGCAGTATGTCAAAACATAATATGCCTACTGGTTGAGATTGTCAATGTGTTGGTGCCATTGCCAGTTTTTGGCTATCTTCATCTTCATTTTGTGTAGATCTCTGCTGCAATATCCTTGTGTTTGTAGTTTATTTTTTTAACAGTTTACATGGTCATAACTTCTGTTTTGCTGTTCTAGCTATAATGTCGATTCAAGGAATTGAATTTTCTTGGATATCTGCCTCTTTATGAATTTTTCATGTAGGTGATAGTAAGTGACCATGGCATGACAGAAAATGGTAATCATGGGGGTTCGTCATATGAAGAAACTGACTCCTTAGCTCTTTTTGTTGGCCTGAGAAATCACATCTCTGATTATGCATCCTACAATCTCAACACTGTTTCTCAGGTAGCTCATACTTTATGCTTCCTTCAAATTGTTTTCTTTGTTTATTTTGATGGAGCAGATGTTCAATGACTTGCATTTCAAACTGTTTAACTGATAATTGCATTTCAAGGTTGTAATATCTCAAAATGACTTGCATCTGATTCTTGTGATCCAGGTTGACATCGCACCAACATTAGCTCTTCTATTTGGTGTGCCAATTCCTAAAAACAATGTTGGTGTTCTTATCTCAGGCACTTTCGAGTCATTTACAGGTTCTCTCTCTCTCTCTCTCTCTCTCTGTTGCAGAAAGAAAAAATATTTTAAAAAAGAATATGAAGAAAGAAAGAGATCTGGATGAAATGAAAATGAAAAGAAAAAGCTCCTTAGATTATGGAGATATTCATTACTCATTATCCTCGTGGAAGTTAGACCTTAAGCTTTAATCCAGAAATACAGTTTAAACTAACCCTTTGTTTCCTATACACACTGGATTAGATTTATATGTTAGTCCTATCTATTTTATGCACAATCAATCATCTCATTGTCTGTTATATGGTTTTTCATAGGGATGGATGAAGAGCGGAGATGCTTATAGAGAGTTAGCTATATATGACAGCTATAAGGAACAAGAGTGACAAGACAGGAAATTAATCAAATGATAGAATAAGAGATGCTCTCATGTTATTAAAATATGTAGAAGTTGTGGCGAAACTGTTATCTCCTACACCTGGATGACTTAATACAGAAGTTTTGTTATAAACAAAGGATGCCATTCGCTAATAATTTAAATGGGAGCGCCCAGAACTGGAACAACCATGTCCATACTATTTGTTGCCTTGCAACTTTTTGTATGTAAGATAACCCTTTTCATGTTACACTATCTTGGAAGCATTTATAATTGGTTCTACGACATTTCTACAACATCAAGTGTGGGTACAATGATTTTGGCAGTGTGTAGCCGTTTGACTAGGACCACTAGGTTGGTCTCAATCACATATGCTAGTTTTAATTATTTTTTTTGTTATGTTTGAGTTAAGTACAAAAGAATTGAAGTTGTTTGTATTGACTTGAAACTTCATTCGGAAGCTGGACTTCAACTCTTTGAGTATCTATCACATTTTGTGTTAAAGATCTTCATATTGGGAGGAATCATACATAAGATGGATAATATAGAAGTGTTAATTATTAATGGGAATGGATCATTGTCTAAAAGTTTGTATGAACATATAAATTTTTCTTGGAGACTGTTGACGACTCACTGTATTTAGGAGCTTGGCTTGACGATTTTTATGCTTCGTGTGATTTCTTGAGCGTTCTTCTAAAACGAGATTATCATTGGTGTCTTTAGTAAATCGACTTCCACGCCAATTGCTTCTCAATTAGTTTGGTCATTTAATTGAATCAAATGTGGATGAATTTTCTAGAGTTCCTTTTTAAATGATCATTTTCTCAGTTCCTGTATTATACATCTGAAAAATCTAGTTGCCTATATATATATATATATATATGCATGTATTATGCTGAAATGAGGAATAGACTGCTAATAGTTTTTTCAGTGTCAAATCTTGTAGTAGATTAATCAAATTAAATGCTAGAATGCAGAAAATTTTCACCTCTTACGTGTGTGTGTGTGTGTATATGTGTGAACTTGTGGACCCTAATGTAATTGGGAATAAGGATTAGTTGAGTTGAGTATATAATGTATCAATGTGATTTGATGCTGTTTCCCTTTTCTTGATGGATACAGATGACCAACAGCTGAAAGCATTGGAGTTGAATTCCTGGCAGCTACTCAGATTACTGCAAGCACAATTACCTGGTCTGTCATGTGAAAATTCCCCGTGTGACAGCTTCAGTCATGATCAAGGGTCCAGAAAAAGTAAGTGCAATGGGAGTATGGAGATCATGGTTTGTTGCTTATATAGGAATGCAGTAGTTCTTCACAATTCCTGGAAGTCTAAGGATGTCTCTAGGTGGGTACATGATGTTTTATATCATAGTAATCATGAAAACAAAATTCATTGGAAATACTGCTGATGCCTAGTTCTTCTTCCTTTGTAAATTATGTAGGTCTTACAGTAGGGAAGACTACAGCAGCATAGTTGCAGCATATTATGAGTTTCTGAAAACTGCAAGTGAGTGGTTATCACGCAGAGTCACTGATGTATGTCTATTCCTTTCTAAGAATTTCTGAGTTGATTGAAAGTCTTTTCTGATGTGAAAAAAAAAAAAAAAAAAGAAAAAAAAAAAAAAGAAAAGGTAACTTCAGTTTAGACCCCTGAATTACCACACAATTTGAAAAGCCCCTCCAAACTTTAAAACCTCTCAATTTGGACCCTTGAACTTTCAATTGCAGTCAATTTGAACCCCTCCGTCATATTTAGCCGTTAACTTCCCTGATTTACCCCTAAAAAGACCAAAATATCCCTGATTTTTTTTTTAAAACTTTATTTATTTATTTATTTTATTTGGAATTAAGGGTAAATTTGGAATTTTATAAAAAATTCAGGGGTATAAACGTTATTGTCTCACTTTTAACGTTTAAAATTTGATGGAGTGATTCAAATTGATTGCAATTGAAAGTTATGTCCAAATTGAGAGGTTTTGAAGTTGGAGGTTCTCAAATCGCGTGGTAATTCAGTGGTCTAAAGTAAAGTTACCCAAAAAAAGAAAAAAAAAAAAATCGTGGTTATTTTTGTTGTTAGCATCAGCAAATTGTCAATTATTTCATCCTGTTGATCTTCTCTCTCATTTTATTCATTTTATTGACAATTTTTGTTATTTTGTTGTTTTGCAGAAACCTGTTAACCTACTTGCTTTTGGAGTTGCAGCAATGCTGCTCTCGTGTCTGATATTGTTGTGCCTCATATTTCATATCTGCAAAGAATTTTACTGTAGAGAGACGCAACATTTTGACTCAATCTCTGGCATGTACACTTGGAATTTAGCCGAGACTTTTATTTTAGGTGTTATGTTGATCCTTGTTATAAGTATGGGTTCAAGTTCCATGGTAGAGGAAGAGCAATATATTTGGCATTTTGTGACTTCCACATTGGATCTGTTGTTACTCCGTAAAACAATGCAGTCTCTCCCTGCCGAGAAATCACGAAGTTCATTTAGATTGTATAATGGAACTAAGAAAATTGGTTTTCAAATGTGTTCCATCTTTGTGCTTGTTATTTCTGGAAGAACTTTGAGAGGCTGGCATCAAGGAGGCGTGAATTGGACTTATCTTCCTGACATTTCTAAGTGGCTTGAGCAGGCTGGGAGCAATTATATAAAATTAATTCAGCTAATCTCTGGCCTCCTGATGATCAGCTTGTGCTTGTTTTCTCTATCTTTATTAGGGTTAAGGAGAAAACTTGTTATGGTGGTTGGGTTTAGCTTTTTGGTGTCTGGCCTGTTGCTTTTGCAACATATCATGTTATATCAGGAAAATGCATTTGTCTCATCAAGTTGTAGCGCTACCTTGTGGGTACAAATCATCTTTGCAGTTCTGGGCATTGCCACAATTGGGACTTTCATGGCCTTGCCTTGGCTTATGCCTATATGTGTATCTAGGACGTACTCAGGTCATGATAGCCACATGTCAACTTCTGTTCCTATTGAAATACAAAAAAAGTATCCACTACTGGAATTGAAAGATTCTTTATTTGTGACTGGATGGGCATACATGTTCTGTTGGTGTCTTCTGCAGCTACTGCTCCAACAACCAATCAATTCAGCGCCTATATTATTGCTTCTTGTGCAAATCTTTGCAATCATGATTTACTCTTCTTATTGGGGTCTACATCATAAGCAATGGGTTGAGGTAAGTTACAGTATTGTTTTGTTTTAAATGTTGGTATCCTCTCTTGTATAAGTTGAAAGCAAGTTTAGCATTCACGCTGATAGATTAATGCTGTTTTGTAATGGGTTGAGGTCAGTTACAGTGTTTTACAGTGCAATACAATACTGGGATTTTTTTTAATGTATTTTGCAGTGTTGTTTTGTAATGAGTATGCCATTTTAAAATAGAGTAATGCTAGAACTACCCATAATGCTGATGTGGCACTTCCAGCCAACCATTAAATCAATCTTTGTAAAAAAAAAAATTGAAAAATTCAAGAGTTGATTGGGACTGCCATGTCAGCATTGTGAAATAATTTTTTGATAAAAAATGTGGTTTCCAGCATTACTCTCCAAAATATATTTTACAGTATCATAAGCAATGGGTTGAGGTCAGTTGCAATATTGTTTTGTATACTAAATACATTTCAGGAACTAATGCTGGGAAATTCTTGTTTTCTTCTCCTAGATTGCTGCATTGTACTATTTGGGAATGGCAGGCCATTTTGCTTTAGGGAACAGCAATACGTTGGCTACAATTGATGTTGCTGGAGCCTTCATTGTACATCTCTTCCTCTATAGTGTAGCTTGCAAAAAAAAAAAAAAAAAAAAGAGAGTACCTTTGAATACACAAACATTTGCTGTCTGCACTGTAAGAAGCCATGGGTTTTCTAATTTTCCCAAAATTGTTTTACCTATTGCCAGGGCATGTCAAGTTACTCGACACTACTTTCTGGCATTCTGATGTTCATCATCACCTATGCATCCCCCATCTTATTTCTTCTTAGCATGGTTATGTACATCTCAGTGAAGGACACAAGCTATCTCGTAATTCCTCAGAATGCTGATTCTGGACATCTTCTCAAGATTATGCTCGCATTTCCCTGTCTAGTTCCACTGGGCGTGAATTCCATTCTCCTGACTGCATACACAGTTGTATTGCTGTTGATGAGGAATCATCTATTTGTTTGGAGTGTCTTTTCCCCAAAGTAAGTCTTCCTACCCGACATGAGTTGACCATCAATGAATTATTGGAATATGCATATGAGAATTTGCATTTAGCACCATGGGCCAAGGTTTGATATCAATAGGTGATCCTAACTGAAATTCAACCTATTCTTTGTGGCCTTTGGAGATTTTTTTCCCTCTAAATTTATCTATTTTTGTTGATGAAACTTATTGTGTGCATTTTCCTCCAGGTACCTGTATGTCTGTGCGACAACTGTGTGCGTCTATATA
Source organism: Corylus avellana (assembly GCF_901000735.1). Taxonomy (NCBI): domain Eukaryota; kingdom Viridiplantae; phylum Streptophyta; class Magnoliopsida; order Fagales; family Betulaceae; genus Corylus; species Corylus avellana. The sequence continues at coordinate 2,515,386 of NC_081542.1, read as the reverse complement.
GGTGTATCTTCTGTGGCTGGAACCATGATTTATTCATTTTTGGTGTTGGCCCTCCGGAAAAGGATGCAGGGCTCATCTGGTATTGACCCAAGGTAGAATTTGGCCACCAAGAAACCCAATTTTGATTCTTAAAAACCTATTCACGCATTTTTTTTCTTCTTCTTCTTTGTTTTGATTCAGAAATCTGTCATAAACAGCGAAGCAAGTGGGAAATAGATTACAAGGTTTTTTTCTAATAATTTTTGGGCACCGCAGAATAGTTAGTCTTAAAGACCCCTAGAATAGATAGAAATAGCCATTTCTTTGTTTGATTGCAAACTATTCTTGAGAATAGCCATTCCCCCATTAGAATGACTATTTACCTACAAAGAAGAATAGCTAAAATCCATTATTTTTTATTTTTTCTTCGAACCCAATATTTTAAAAAATAAAATAAAATAGTTCTTAACATTTTATCGAAGAAATGACTTTATCTAAGCTGGGCATAGGAGAGAATGATTCAAAGGTGGGACCTACAAATGTACTTCATCTAAACAATAGCTAACTAGACGAGGACTGTGGTGCTTAAGAACACATTCTTCTCCAGTTCCTTAGCCGATGTGGGAGACAATGCCCTTTTTTTTGTCCTACGCAATGCAAGGGAATTGGGGAGAAAAAGGCTTTATCTGCGCTGAATAGGAGAGAGAATGGTGCTAAGTGATAGACCCAACAATTATTGTGATTCTTTTTGCATGCGAAGGGAAGCTTTATTGATTTACAACACCAGGTTGAAGGATAGAGGATAGGGAACACTAAAAGAGTCCTTCAATTTGGGTTGTTGGTCAAAGTCTACTCTTTTGATCCACTAACGACTCGTCACCCAAGGGACTAAGAAAAGATAAGAGATTCTAGATAATTTTGTTATTCGAATGAGTAGTAATTTGAATAACAAATATGAAAAGAAAAAAAATTTATAGGATTTATATGTGTGAGTGAGTTTTGAATAGCTCATTCCCTGTTGCCATAAAAAAGTTTTTTCACATTAAATTATGGATGAGCTTTTTTTGACAAAAGATGATAGTCTGATGAATTTAAATATTACAGTGATAGTTGGAGGGGCGAAAGTATATATTTTTCATAAACTATTCTACTAAAAAGTATATTAGGATTTCAAAATTTCAACATACATATTTGAATTTTGTTATATAGAAATTGCTCAAACAAGAGTTTTGGCTTTCCTTTTCCTTTCGAATAAAACTTTGATTTTCCAAATCCTTTTTCCCAGAGAATTACCAGATACCTTTTTTTCTATCTACGCGTGAAGAGTGAGCACCAAAGGCTTCATCATGATTGATGACTACCAGGTTAATTTGGTCTGACTAGAAATGGTAAAACAAAAGGGATCAAACGAGTGGACTTGACAATCTTAGCCGACCAGCTTTTGACGGGCTTGGATTTTTATTTTGGACACTTGTTGCCGGAGTACTGGTTGAACGTCAACCCACCCACTTTCCTCTTATCTTATGGTTGAATATGTGATTGCACTGACGACTGATGATTTTAAAAAGACGAAAAAATAATAATAAATCAATAAACAGAAAATGTGATTTAACTGTGGTTGATGATGAATTGGTTAAGCCGACACCCACATGTGTAAGAACACGCCCCAACAATAAAAGATGGATGATAATTGGTCGATTAGAAAGTTCTTTTTCCACCACAAAAGTACGTGATAATATTATTTTTTTAAAAAAAAAAAATTGTTTGAAATATTACAATTTTGAATGTAATCTATTTACAAATTAATGTAATTTTTACTGTATCTCTCTATAAATTTATGCAACCGAAGCCAATTTATAAGAAATTTATAGCAAAAACTATAATATTACTAACAACTACGGTAAAAGTAAATCATAAAATTAGGGCTGGATAAAAGGGCATTTGGGCACATTACCTACGATGACTGCAAATTGCAAAACACACATGGTTAAATAACAAACATAAGTTCATTAATTACAATATTGGGTTACTTGGCATCATAATTTTCTAAGAACAATAGCAAAAGACATGGCCTTGATTTCTTCTTTAGCCGTTTCTTCATCCACCATCCTTCCGTAGTTGTCAAACAAACTGTCCAAAATCCTTTCTCCGAAATGTTGGGAAATCATTGATTCTTGGATGGCCCTAACCGCCCTGGCAACTGCCTTTCCATAGTTCTCCCCATCCTTCTGATCCCTCTCTATTTCAAACATCTCCAGCCTGTCTAACCCAAAAGAACCTTCCTTTCTCACTTCTTCTTCTATTTCATTCTTTGATGGTGCATAGAAATGCACTTCGTATGAATCTAGCTTCTCTTCCTCAACTTCTCCCTTTAAATTTCCACACAAAACAAAACAAAACAACAACAAAAAAAAAAAAAAGCCATTAAAAAAGGACAGGAAGAAAGAGGCAACCAGAGTGGCCTAGACGGTAAGAACCAGAGTATACCTGTGAAACCAATTTGGAAAAAGAGCGGGAAAGAAGTTCCCAGAAGAAAAAGTTGCCCCTGTCGACATGATCTTGACCTCTCCTACCCAGCAAGATGAGCACCATTCGTCCTCCAACAACAAGCTCCTCAGAGCGTGAGCGGAGGAATAAATTGAAGTCCTCCTGGAATTGCTTATAATACGCCTGGGAAACCTGTGGAGGGCTTGATCGAGAGATGTAAATATGGCCTTTGTTTATGGACCTGCCCTGCTCATCGTAAAGAGCTGGAGGAACCTGCATGACATAGAATTAAGTTATTAATGTCTTTGTTGATGACTACTGATGAGAATGCTAGCTAGCTCTAGTTATGGTGTACTGAAGCAAGAAAAAGGCCTAAAGCAAAAGATAAAAGGGAAAAAATACTCTCACCCTCGAGAGCCAGTGCAAACTGTAGGATGAATAGACAAAGTGCAAGCAATTGTTGGGGAGAAGTCTTCCATAAAAGGAGCCGGCATAACCTCCTATGAAAATGGAGGGACACCCACCATTTTTCTCTTTTCTAAGCTCCCTGTAGAATTCTGGCAAGGCCTTAAAGATTGAATTGAAGTCATTTGTTGGAAGATCGTTGAGGTACACTCGCAACTCTGGGAGTGGGTGCAAGATGTTGATGCTGCTCCTTTCAACAGCTTCAACTATGTCTTTGATGGTGGTTAAGGAATTGGGTCCAGAAGAGCAACCCAAATCTGCTATGCCTATGCTCTTTGGGGTGGTTGCAAGAAAAAGTTCTTGTATTGTTCCTGTGGTTATGTGCTTCACCATATCAGACGCCTTCTTCTGCATTTCAACAAACATTTAGAATACAAAATGAGGAAAAAAGTGGTACAGATCGATTATATGAATAAACCATGAGAGAGAGAGAGAGAGAGAGGGGGAAGACCTGGAGTGAGGAATTTTTTGCATAGCTAGTGACACCAATCCCTCCAGTCATGTGGAAGACATTCTCAACATCCATTTGCATTGGTAATTTGCCTTTGTCTGCCTTAGGACTTGGTGGCATATTGGTCCCCCTTTATAGCAAATTTTAATGATGGAGTTCTTTAACTTTTTGCCTCCTAACCTTTTCTTAATAGATATATTAGTTATCATGGTAGTTCAAATACATTATATTCGATGCGATAATAATTAATTAGTGTATGTGGCCGTGTATGAGTCATATAAATTGTTAAATTATCACTTATCATGTTTGCACTCGATTTTTTTTAGAATAATTAAGTAAAGTCAAAGACGTTGAATATTTAATTTACATGAGAAGTGAATGATATAAACAAAGTTTGAACTTAGAACATTTGCTCTAATACCATGTTAAATGATCATGTATTTCAAAAAATTAAGTAAATAAAAAAAATATATTTAATTATTTAATTAATATTCTAACTTAAATAAATGACCCAAGGTTTGCCATGTCCTTAATGCAGATTAACAATTGAAAATTTCTCTCTCTTCTAGCCACTTATCCCTACCTTTGCCATAGCTCCACCAGTACCTTCGTACAACCACTACTAGTCTACTGCCAAAAGCTTCTCACTCTTTCTCTCTCTCATTGTTAAACATAGGGTGGCTGTTTTGGAGATGACTAAACTATTCTCACTAGCCAAAGAGAATGATTCAACCACTCTCGGAGGCTATTTGAGGTGGCTGAACCACTCATTTAGTCATTGTGGTGGTTCAAACACTAACAAAGACCAAGTTAGGAGTGAGTAAACCACCCCTCCATCTCCCCTCCTCTTTTGATCATAGGGGTGATTCGACTACCCCAAATACTAGGTTGGCAGTGGCCAAACATCCACTTTTGGCTAAGCCTAGATGTTGGTGAAATCGGTGGCGAAAATGAGTATTCCACCTCCTTCACTGCCATTGTCAAAATAGTTGAAAATACCACGACTTTCTTCCCTTAAAAGGTATTTTTGTCATTTTCTGTAACCGCCAAGTCAGTCGTGGTGGCGAGCAAAAGACATGCTCGGAAAAATGTATTCGGCTAATTCAAGTTTTTTGGGCCTAGTTTAATTTTTTCCTCTCTATTTTTGCACCATTTGAGGCTTTGAGGATCTAATGAAATTTTTTTTGGGCTTTTTTTGGGTCTGGTCTACTAGTGATATTAACATATTAGATATTGTGATTTATAATTTTTTTTGGGCCTAATCTACTTGTCTAAGTAGACTATATTAACAAATTAGATATCCTAATTAATTTATAAGATAAGATCAGAAACAAAACCCAAGATTAAATGAATAAAAATCAATAGAAATTATAGAATAAAGTCCTACCAAACATGGAAGGATCAGTACATATGCTGGAAGGATTAACAAATAATAATAATAATAATAATTACTTACCACAAGTCCACAATATATAGTCTAGCGCCCCGCCCGATAAATGTAATATATTGCAATATTCCTGTGGCGCTGCTACTACGTACTTTTTCTATAAATCAATGTAGCGTAAGGTAGTAGTAGTGCAGCGAGTTTTTCATGCGATCATGAATTCTAATTTACGTCACACCTGCGTAACTAGCTTGTCAAGTGAAGTTTCTAGTCGGTCATTTTTGGGGTCTGACCAGGTCAATGGTGGAAACAACTTGTATTGAGAAAGCAACCTAAACCTACTCTACTTTGATTCAAAGGGTTTGGAACCTAACATATGAAAGGGGGTTGGGGGAGGGGGGGGGGGCGCAAAGGGTTGTTGTTAGGGTCTCATGATCTCCATTTCTCCACTAGTCTAAGAAAGCAACTTTAAGTTCATCAAATCAATTCCACTTAGGCTGGAAAGTGAGATTCTTGTTGTCTATCTTCTTGCAAAAAGAAGTACGGGCGCCGGACACGTGTCAACGGAGGGACACGAGTCCGCCGGACCCGGCCGGTTTCTCATTATGGGAGGTCCATGTACGTAGTGGGTTGCCATCAAATATTGGCCACTCACTCCATATGCGTGAACCTGAACAGAGGCCCTAATTTGGTCCCCTTTGAAACAATTGAAGACTCAAGAGTCAAGACACAAGCAATCAAACACTATACAGGGCTGTAATTCACAAGTCCATAGTTGCGTGTTAGGTTTTGTTAGCTAAAAGTGGGACTCAACGGGGTCCAGAGGGAAGTAGAAATGCATATTACGTACACTTTATCTGTCAAAAGAGACCAAATAAATGTACCCCCAAGAGAGAAAAAAGAAAAAAGAAAAAAAGAGGGGACCAATTGAATGTACCTATCAAAAGTGAGCCTGTATACAAAGGCATAATTCACTTTCTCTTCCAAAAGAAAACAAATAAATGTACCAACTTCAACAAGTCAAGTACTTCCCCCATACGTACGTTTGGGTGGGAGGAATTAATAGAGGAAATGACCTAACTACTTCTTTACGTGAACTATTTCATTAACATGTCCATTTTTTCTGATGTAATCATCCATAACCAATCTCTTATATATGAATGTTCATAAGGGAATTGCGATTTTTATTACTAGATTCTTAAGGGAATTATAGTAGTTCATATGCCACTTAATTACCATATTTACTAACTGGCTTGATACTCTATATAATATTTATCCACTAAAATATGAATTAAGATCTTTTTTAGTTTAGATGAACTAGAGAATATTCAGTTAGTTAGAATAGATTTGTATTTTTGTCTTCTCAAAAAGTAAAAAAGACGAAAATACCTCTAACTGAATATTTTCCGGGTCAAATGAATCCTGGTCACTATGGGTCTCTATTACATCAATGATGACAAATCATTTGCTCCTGACTTCTCCATGTGCCGAGGCATGATGAATAAATAAAGCTGATGGTTGGAAGTTCAACCACACATGCAAGCTCATGTATTGAGAGAATAATTACCCTTAAGTGGTAATTAATATATGCAAGTAGAGAAAAAACCGTGGGTTCTGGGCACAAAAAAATATTCATTGCAAAAAAAAATAAATTCTATGATTTGGGTTTGGAAAACGATCAAAACCCAAAAGAGGCGACCCAAAACATCCATAAGACATGAATTTTGAAAATTTAAGACCAAGCAAGTGTGTTTCAGGTATCTGCATGTTTTGACCGCCAATTAATTATTGAAAGTTTGTCTGTGTGAAAAGGTCAGTTTTTGAATCATATATATATATATATATATATATGCACAGAATTGAAGAGATAGATAGGGAGTGAGAAATTGGGTGAAAAAACAGTTTGAAGGCACTCAAATGGATTGAGACAAAGATTTGTCTTTTCAAGGAGAAAGTTCAAGTTGGAAAGCCAAACATGCACTGAAGAGACGAAGGCACGCGGCTGTTTGCTTTTGAGTTTGTCAACGTCCATTACAACCAGTACGGGCATATGCACCGCACAAAGAGGAGCACAAACAAGGTAAAGCCTGAGTGAGAAGATATGCGTTTCCAAATTATATACGTTGTTTGCAATTTCTTCTCGAGTCTCCACGCCATCCATTCCTCACCCTCACCCTCACAAAAACGTACGTACACTTCTTCTGACAACCCCATTTCTCCTCATATATATATATATATATATTTAATTATATTTACATAGGCGTGAAAGAGTTGTCCTGTCCCTCGCTCTCACTGTCTAGTGCATGCCCTCTGAGTAAGAGGACTCATCATATCTCTTTTGACTATATATCCAACAAATTAAATGATTTAAAGTTATAAATTAATGTTTGTGGTATATTGATCATGGCATGCAATGATTTTATTTTTTGTAAGAAGATACCTAATAATTAGCTTCTACCTTGGGGCCATCACACAATCAAATATATATTAATATATATAGCATATTTAATTTGATTAATGGGTTTAACGAAAATTTTCAACAGGGTGCTCGAGATTAATATAGATATCAAATCGCATGCCAAACCCTAAATATGAAAGAAACCCCCCATGGCCCATGCACGCCGAAAGGGGACAAAAATCGAAATGGACGCCCAAGAATTGTGCACTGTACATATATAATACCTACGCCAAGTTACAAAAACACATTGTGAACATATATATATATATATATATATATATGGGGACAAAAATGAAATGACAAGAGGTCAAAAAAGAAGCATTACAGAATGATTGATCTTCTTCTAATTATATAAGAGAAGTGCTCTTGCGCTGTACACATAAATTGAATTGAAGTTGATCGATCAGCACGCAATCTCACGCCCAACAGAAGTGACATGCAGTACAGTATGGCACGATTGATTTTGTGTTTCTAGATTCATTGCAATTATCAGGGTATTATTATGCCATACCCTAAGCTAATAGATATGATCATGTGATCCGGTAAATATTTCTTATATAAAAGCAGTTAATTTTAAATGAATAGTAAATCATGATTTTGTTACCTTAAACTAAGGAATTTTTGGTTACTTTTAATTTAAAGAACTTGTTTGTTTTTGAAATTAGTCAATCATTTGTAAAGCTCTATGAACAATGTACAATCAAATTAATCAAGAAAATATGTAACTTGCAAGGCTTTTACTTGTAAATGTAAGCACGTAATTTTTGTGTCTTTCTTTATAGTTTGCAATGCAAGGTGGTTAAGGGGGGTGGTTTACATCCTTAATCCCTAATGGCTGGTTTGGTTTGTAGGTGGCTAAACCATTCCCTGGCCACAAGAGTGTTTCAGCCCGATGGTTAGTTTGAGGGTAGTTAGTTCAGCCACCCAATCAGCCACCTCTTTGCACTGCAAGTTCTTTTTTTTTTTTTTTTTTTTTTCTTTTTCAATTTGTTGTCACGATTAAAGGACCCAAATACGGTGCAATACCCACCGGATCTCAATCTTTGATTTGTGCATGAAAAAAATAACATAATGTCAATAATTTGAAGTGATACAAATAAGAAAAATGCTTGGCTTATACAATATTTTTTCAAAAAATAAAACTCTTACAGAGTGATGTGACACAACATGAATAATTTTTTTAAATTTTAGATTCTCTTCTTCTTAATTATGTTGTGCCACCTCACTTTACAATAATTTATTTTTGTAAAATATTTTGAAAAATTGATTAAGCATCTCCAGCTTAGCTAAAAGACCAATATTAGCTATATTTAGCTATTATTGCTCTTTTTTTAGCTCCAACAGAGTAGCTTGCCATTAGTTAGAATAGTTACATTGCTACCATGAATAGCAATTTGAAGCTATGCACGGTAGCACACTAAATGAATAAAATATTGTTTATTATTTCTTTATTTCGCTTCTTTTGACCTAACATCTTTTATTTCTTCTGAACACATCTTCACATCTGCTACGTCTCTCTCTCAAACACAAAATTTATCTCTTTAGCTCACAAAATTTCTTCACAAAGTTTGATGAAAAAAATTGATGCAGAAAAAATTTATTTCATGGAAACACATGGATGGAAACAAATCAATTGTAGTTGGATGCAAAAATTTAATGCAAAAAAAAAAAAAAAAAAAAAATTATTGCATAGAAACACACGGATGGAAACAAATCAATTGTAGTTGGATGAAAAAAAATTATTTTTGTTATTAATTTTAAGAATTAGTACATGCATGTGAGATGAATGTTCCTCATATGTGTTTATTTTTATTTTTATGAATGATTTCTATATATGTGTTTGTTTTTCCCTTTAATTAAGTGTTGGCAATAATATAATAAAAAAAAAGAATGAGAAATAATATTTTAAAGCAAGTAGAGAATGAAATAGAGAATCTGTTAGAATGTGTAGTGAAAAAACAATAGCTAAAGTAAAGAATTATACTTTTTTACTGTGTAAAATACCAAATGCTACTGGAGATGCTTAGGAGAATATATAGCTAGTTTATAGCACCGTCTAGGTCTTGTGGAACAACAACATTACACGAATTAATGTTTGATGCCCTGACGTTTGCTTGATATAGAACGATGTACCTGAAAATGACCACATTAAACGCTGGGCCGCGGGCCCAGCTTATGACCGCCCGAGCCAGCGGGAATATCAGGAGCCCAAGTCGGCTCAAGGAAGCAAGCCCATCGGCCACAGAGAGGACTTGTCAAGGGACTAATAAGCAAATGAATTGGACGGGCTATATTTACTCTCACATGCATCCCAGTTGACTTGATCAGAAACTTACAGGAATCAATGGCAAATGATCCTTCTTTCAGAACCACGGATTTTATTTATGATGGAGATGCTGTATATGATTATTAAGGGATGTCGAAGGAGTCCTTTTATTTTATTATTTTATTATTATTATTATTATGAAGGAGTCCACTTTCTCTTCCTCTAGATCAGATGCATTTTTTTTTTTTTTTTAATTTCTTTGAATGTCTGTCTTCGTTAATTACCATGCCTTTATGTTTTTTGTTTTTTTTTTTTAAGTTTTCCAATTTTTTGTTAAGGAGAACTCTGTTTGTCTGTTTGTTTGATTGTAATTTTTATCATTTGATTTCAGCATGGCAAAATTAACAATCACAAGTGGCCATTCATCTTCATCTTCATAATTATATACACAATGGCCAAAATCATATACATAACTCGGATGCTTGGCAACGTTTTGATAAATATATCATATACGTACATAAACGATAATGTGATTAGGGAAATACCTTATATATTGCTTTGGCCATTGCAGCATATTGATTTGTAAGTATAGTTGTTGGCTGCTTCCTTGACCTTGCACTTATAAAAATTATAAATAGCTACTTAAATGACTTTATAGCTTCATCGTAAAGTAATGTTGCACCAAAGATAATTATTTGTTAGTGATGATTAACCCCAATGAATGGTGCACAAGGTCGACCTGTCTTATTTGTACTATAAGTTGTGTCAAAGCATATCACATCACTAAAGTGTTTATAATCAACCATTGATATAGTATTTGTCCAAAAATGTTCATGATAAGTTCATTGTCGTCAAGTTGTATTGAATAAAAATAAAATGAATATCTAATTGCATCTTATGACATGAAAAATACTCCATCAGAGTGCAACCATCACCTTTCTTCAAAGCCATCCTCTTATATTGTACGAAATTTCTATAGCCAACATCCCAAAAATCAAGATTTTCACTACCTCTAGCATGCATGCTCAACAAATATTATACTGTATGTAATTTGTTTCATTGATATTACAGGCTTCTTAGTAGAGAGCTGCTGTTATACGGTATTGGCAAAAACCATGGGTTTGTTGCCCACCAATCAACACGTGACACGTCACCAATACAAGAAAAAAATGCAAAAAATTAAAGTGGGAACAAAACACATGAGAGCAGCCAAAGGGAAGGAGCTAGGCCACGTGAGCAGCCACAAGGGGAGGAGCTGGGTGGCCGGCGAGCAACCCCAGCCACGGGGTGGACGCGTCGGTCACCCCCAGGCCACGGTGTGGTCTGCGCGGCCACCCCATGGCCACGGGGTGGCTCGCTGGCCACCCCAGATCTGGCTGAGGTGGCTACGCGCCACCCCTAAGGGGTGGAAGCGGCGTTTTCAGGGTGGCGGCGTCAGGCGGAGTTGGGCGGCAGGTGAATGTGGGAGGAATAATATGGTGTTTTGTTCTCATTTTGAATTTGTGTGCTAAGATGAGGTGTCAACTTATGAGTGGTGGGCAGAAAACCCTCCCTTTTTGCCTTGACCGAATGGAAGTTATTCCCTTCTCAGTATCATTTGCAACAACTTTCTATGCAGATGTAATATGTCATGATGATCTTAAAATGTGTTTCATTGGAGAATGTGCAAACTCGTGATTATGTTGCTCGTGAAAGGAAACAATTTCTAACAAATAATTATTTTGAAGTTAACAAGTTATTTGTGCTAAAACACCCTACACGTGAAACCACAAGATGAACCGATGCTTCTTTTCGTCATTTGTCAAATACACGTTTACCCTCTTCTAAGCAACAAAAGGTCTCTTCTTTTAACAATTATTGAATTTGCTCGCTTCACTAAATGTTTCTTAACACTAAAGCCTATTCGGTGAGCATAATCTTTGTAGAAATCATATGCATACACTATCATCACAATCAAATTTTATATAACTTTTTGGTACTTCAACAAATTCCATATTTGGAATGTTTGATTTGCTTTGGCTTCCATAAGGAGGTTCTTGTTCATTCGATACATTGTCCAATACACATCTTTCACCAACATCAATCATCTACAGTGAAAATATGGAATATTTGTAGGGAAAGTTTGCTATAGATATATAAATAAATTCATGTCATGAAACTATATTTGATTGAAACTATGCACCTCTATATTTGATTCTTTGGCCATCACTCTGATATATTAAATGAGGAAAAAAAAAATTAAAAAAATTCAATGGCCTAATATACCATGAGCATAAATGATCCATAAAGGAAAAAAGGGTCATTTGCTTTTTGCTTGCACGTATCTCAAATTGGTTCATAGGTTTTTTTGGTTTCCATATATTTGTCTTTTGCTAGGTAACGTTACTATAAAGCTTGATTTTATGGCCTTCAAAATTCAATAATTGCTTCTCCACTCTTACAAGTTGTACGTGGAAACTTGATTAGTGGGTTATTCTTTTGTTTTCCCTTTTTTTTTTTTTCTTTGGAAATATTAAAAAAAAAAAAAAAATTAAAAAAAAAAACAAAAAACAAACTTTGTGGAGTTTTTCAAGCTTTGATTTTTATTAATGGATTTGATTTTTTTTCTTCTGCAACTGCCTGGTTTGAGAGAGAAATTAGCTTAGAAGAAGAGATGATGGCTTGAATGAGAGATTAGGTTAATTAGAAGAAGAATATTTTAAAAACAAGTTGAAATTTAACACCTTAAATTCATTTAAAACTCATATGTGTCTTTCATATGATTTAAAACACTTTTCGTCTTATTAAACCGGTTTGTATCCGTCCCTCGTTGGTTAATGTACAAGGGTTTTCCATAAAACGGGTATATGGTCCAACTGTAATTTGTGGGCCTAAAATATGGGATGTCTTTATGACTTTATTGTTATATTTGTGTCTGAATATCTCAGCATAATATGATAATATTACCTTTATTATTATTCTATATTATTCTGAAAAGTTCATTCTTTATATATATTTACTTTACATTACATTATTGCAATATCTCTGATTGATTATAAAGCGAATTAAGTCGTCTGTGCCAGCAGAAGGCTTTTTTTTTTCTCCACTTCTTTTTAGGAAAGGGAACAGAAGAATCTGTTTCTTTTTTTGTTTTTTCTTTCCGCTTTTGTGATAAAGAGATAAAGCCCAGACTGTCAATATATGCGTGCAATATGGTGTTATTCAGGGATAACTGCACACAATGCTTAACAGCTTGCAAAAGTTGTTTGAGTCTGTGTGTAGAAGAATCAGGCTTTTTATTTTTATTTTTTATTTTTAAATCAAATCAAATAAGGAAAAACGGATTACAGAATAAAACAATTAAAAAAGAGTGGGCAACCCGACAATGAAGCCCAAATGATAAATGCAATAATAAATTTTGGATTTGGTCCAAAATGACCAGACAACAAGCAATGGTTTTGTCGATAGTTTCAAAAGAACTATAAACAAGCCATGCATTTTTTAGGGCCACACAAGGTGGTTTGCAAAAGAAATCAATGAAGAGTGAAGAGTCCGTTGCTGTAAAAGCAAGACCACCATTAAATGGTTGTTGCAAGGCTGGCACTGTAGAAAACCGAATTGAAGCCGTTGAAGGACGACTACCCGCATCTAAAATCTCTCCCCTGTAAGATCAAACAACTTCAATACAGGGAGATTATAACCCACAAAAAATAGTAAATACAGCAAAAACCAACATTAAGTACAAAAAATATCAAATACATAAAACAGTAAAAACAGCACAATAACCCCAATGGTGGGCATGGCGGAGGAATGTGGAGTGATCCGGCACGTGAAGACCACGCACCATGGCGTCGGGGGATGGGGACCACCATAGTAGATATGCATAAGCAGCGGCAGACGGTGGTAGGCAGAACGCGCTGCAAAAGGTTGGACATGCAGTGGTGCATGTGGGACACGCTACAGTGAGTAAGATCTACTCGCGGGCGCGTGCTTGCCGAAAGGAGACACGGCTGGTGGCAAAAGGAAGAGAAGAGACCCTGGATCACGATGGGATGGAGCGTGAGATGATGGAACTTCCTGAAAATTCTAGATCTGATTTCAACAAAAAAAAAAAATCAAACCAAAAACTTCAAAAAGGGGGTCGATCTAAGGCTGAAAGCGACTGGGGGAGGTTGGAACCTGGTGAACTGCGGTGGAGGAGGGATCAACCGTGAGGCTTGTGTGTGAGTCATATAGTCGTGAGTGAAATATGGTTAAAATAAATCTCACTCGTTTTTTTTTTTTTTTTTTTTTTTTTTTTTTTTACAATTTTTTATTTGAAGGTAAGGATTTTATTGGATTGGAATGATGGTCCAAATTTGCACATAGGGATTATTTTGTTATATATGCATACTACATGAATTTATAAGCTCATTTTAAAATCAATGGATTTTTTTGTCACAAGGTCAAACTACATAGACGAATTTAGATTTTTTTCCTAATAATATTATTAACAATAGATTATATTTATTATTTTAAAATGACGGCAGAATTTATACCTCTTATTTATTTATATATATAGAAAATGAAGAATTTGATCAATTATCTCGTAGATATAGTTTTGGCCAAGAAAACGTTGTCTTCTAGATATTATCTTATCTTGAAAATGATTTTATGTCAAAAATCTTTAAAATGATTTAGTGGATATATATATTGTACTTTATAGCATATTGTACTTTTAGATATTATCTTATCTTTATAGCATATTGTAGTTTTCCGCAAGCCGATTCTTGCCATACATGGAAAATCGTGAAAAAGTTGTGATTGTGAATAGTGAGCATGGGAGGACATTCTCTGACGAACGTGCATTGAATAGAAGTTACAATATTAATTAATATTCAAATCAAAGGGCCATTTCAACTATCATCGAGTGAATTTGAAATCATTGAATAGAGGTTAGAATATTAATTTAAATTTTGAATAATTTTTGATATTTTAAGAAGTGTGATTTATTTTTTATTTTGTAAGAGATATTTTAAAAAATTAGTTTTATATTAAATGAGTATATATACTATAAAGAAATTGTATGCTGTATTTTTTGTTTTTTGTGGGCTATTATGTGGTGTTGGTCCTTCCATGGCTTCTTTATGATTTTTTGCAGTATCTTTCTTACAACAATTATTGAACTGCGATTGTTGTTTTTATCGCTTGAAATTTCTCATCGAGTTTTTTTTGTCATTTGCTACTATCTTGTGTGGCCCTTAAAAAAGTCCGACTTATTTATGGTTCATTTGAAATCATGGATGAAATTATTGCTTAGTATTTATTTCTGTTTATGTACTTTATTTTCATTTGAGCTTTATTGTTAGAGTGTCCATTCTTCAATTCCTTGTAACCCGCTTTCCCTCGTTTGAAATAAAAAAAAAAAAACAAAAGTTCTTATTGATTTTTTACTAAAAGGAGATTGTATTATATAAATAGCTTTAGGGAGTTTTTTAATTGTAACTTTAACCAATTTTTTAAATAATTATATGTAGTTAATCTTAACAAAAAATTGGACACAGTATCAAAGGTATTCATGCTGTCAAAATTAAACAAAGTTAATTAATATTGAAAAAACTCTTATTGAGAAGTTTGTTTGATCAAAACGGGAAAAAAGAGAAAAATAAATAAATAAATAAAAACTCAAACAAAAATGTAGCACCTCTAGATTTTATAAGGTTGGCAACTTGAGATGGGTCAGGTACGTTGTTGTCTTGTCGAACGAGTTTTTCTTTTTTTAATCAGATGACGAGAAAACAGAGGAAGGGATTGTCTTGTCGAGATAGGTATATGCATCCTATATGCCTCAACATGAGTTGAGCTTATTTAATTAATTTGGTTAATTTTTTTAATCTTGACGCGACATGTTTAAATAATTAACAATTAGTTTCCATGGGAGTGGTCGTTCTGGACTTTCTCCATGGAGAAAATGTGCTCAATAGGAGTCGATGAGAACCATCCAAGTCAAATTTTCACACACAATTTTAGTACATTAAAAAAGGTAGCACTAAAAGATAATTTATTACAACACTCCGGAAGAAACTAAAAAAACAACAACAGCTTGGACTACCACACGCTATTATTAGTCAGCCATACCGGAGTGTTTCATTCGATGAAAACACCCTAATTCGACTAACATTATATATTAATTAATAACCTTATAACTTCAAGATATTTTCCTTTGACTCTCCATGAAAGTGAGATCATGAAGATTTATTTATTGTCTTGATCATGATCATCCTCTTTTTGTCAAGGAAATGGTCACATTGATAAACTGAGTCTTCTCTTTGGAAAGGCGATCAGAAAGAATTTCTTTGTACCTGCGAAAAACCTCTTCAATGATTGCATCTCCAAAATGACTAATAAGCAAGGGTTCAGCCACAGCTCTCATACACTTTGCAACATTGTATCCACCGTCAGAAAATGCATCCGACGAGCTGAATCCACTGTCGTACGCATTCCAGTTGACTTCAGACACCTCCAGACGATCAGTAGAAAAGGATCCTTCTTTTACAACTTCAGATTTCACTTCTGATGGGGATGGCGTGTATTGAGGAATATTGAAGGAATGTATTTTTTCTTCTTCTATGAGGCCCTATAATATTGTATACATACAACGTATGCTTTAGCACAATATATACATATTGATGGAGTACAGTGAAGTATGGATAGCTCATTGTGTGGGCAGAGAAGCAAGCTGGGTATATATCAAATGGGACACGTGCCGGCTTAATTTTGCCCCGCACAGACAAAAAGTGTTGTGTTTGGTAATTCTTTTTGCTTTTGTTACCGTAATTGACATGGATTAATCTGGTATAAAATTTTAAATTTTTTGTATTGAAAAGCAAAACAAGTTTAGTTTTGTAATGATTTTCTTTATTTAATTTTTTTTAAAAAAAATTATATAATATAAAAAGTGAAAAAAAAAAAGAGAATTTTTTGATGTTAATATATATTTTAAGAAATCCCTATATAGTGAGTCCCGGTATATTAATTTTCATGGATTAATTAAGTGCTGTAGGGTTACCTCGGAGACCATGTCATTGAGTGCCAAGGCCAAAAGCTCCCAAATGTAACAACACTCTTTGCTAGATGGATCTTCACTGCTTCTCCCCAGAAAGGTTAAAACCATTCGCCCTCCCGTCACCAACTCCTCTGCACGACACTTCAAAAACATTGAAAAATCTTTTTGAAATTGCCCGTAGTATGCCCGAAGTACTCCTGGTGGGCTTGTGGATGCCATGTAAATGTTCCCTTTATTACTCTCCAACGCTTCAGGAACCTAGTGATCGATCAACAGTAACATTAATGTCTACGTACATATATTGTATTAAAAAATTTAAAATTATTTTCTGTTTATTCTGTTTATAAGATTAGTTAACCTGAGATAACCATTGGAGGCCATAAGAAGAATGGACAAAATGCAGGCTCTTGGTGGGAAAAAGCCTGCCGTAGAAAGAACCAGGAACTCCGGAGAAGAAACAGGGACCAGAGCCAGGCCCCAGTTGCTGGCTCATTTTTTTCAGGTAGCTTGGCAACGACTTGAAAATGGAGTTGAAGTCGTTCCCTGGAAGGTCGTTCAAGAACACTTGATATTCAGGTGATTGACGGCCTAGGTTCCGGCAAAGCTTGTCGACCACCTCGATAAGTTCAGAAACCACGAAAAATGTGTTTGGTCCGGAAGAACAACCCAAGTCTGCGATGGCTAGGCTGCTTGGCGAGCTGCTGCAGTAGAGATTGCTTATAGCTTCCTCGGCGATGGGCTTGGTCATAGATATTACTTTTTGCTGTCCAAACAAAGAATTTTAATGAGTTAATTCTTGCATATGAAATAGCAATAACGGTTTAATTAATGATTATATATATTCTAATAAATTATTTGTCCCGATTGCAAAAACAGTAAGATTATTGGCTAGGCAAAGGAGTAGACTTAGGAAGTGGGTTGGAATGTTGCAGATTTAATTGATGTGAGAGAAAAAAGTGAAAAATTTTGTTTTGTAGTGTTTTTTTATTTGAATAATAATAAAAAATGAATGATATAATACAAAAATTAAAAAAAATTAAAATGTTTTAATGTTAATTTTGTTGAGAAATGGTAATAAATAGCGACAAAGGAGACCCCAATGGCTTTATAATACATGGGATAAATTTTTTTTTTTAAAAAAAAAGTCACTTGCAAAACTAGGTTATATATATATACAGTGAGACCTTTTTTTCTGGGCTATATATCTTGCCAGCGTGAATAACAGGCTCAAGTGATCGTATATAAGCAACCTACGGACGCGTTATTATTGCTTCTGAGTTCTGTGAGATGACTAACGCAATAACGAGTACGTGTACTTCTAAATTCACATATTCAAAAAGTAGCGTAATATTCTTCTCTGCAGAAGTGAAATAATATTACGGATCAAGTAGAATCAGGACAACACACCAAAATAAGGCAAGAAAAGCCGTAACATTTGGCACAAAATTCCAAAAGATTTAACACATATTTTTACATGGCATTGGCCTGACTTGAACCCTGCGTTAAGTTTGTAAACGTTAGCGGGAGCTAGCGGGTTGCTGAGTTTACCTGAACTAGGGAGTTGCTTGCGTAACTGGTATCTCCCATTCCTCCATTCATGTGAAGCACTTGAACAACTTCCATCTCTCTCTCTCTCTCTTGTGTATAGCTGGGTTGCTGTGTGAGTTTGAGCTGATTGGGTTGAGGGAGAGGTGCCCTATTTATAATCGAAGATAGCAAGCCTTTTCAAAAGAACTAGTGGTCACGGACACACGATTATTTTACTCTCTCTCTCTCTCTATCTCTCTCTCTCTCTCTCTCTCTCTCTGTGTTGGGGGTATCTTTGCTTGTGTCAGAGCGAGAGGTACTCTACTAGTGGACACAATAATTTTGGTTTTTTTGTTGCCCAATAAATTTGAAAAAATTAGAATAAAAAATAATTGTAAAAGGGGTAATGAGTTTACGCCGGCGTGCATAAAAAATAATTAAAATAGCTTTTCCTTTTTTTTTTTTTTTTTTTTTCTTCTGGGTATAATTGATAACACTTGTTGGTATTGGACAATGGATAGTTAATTAGGTACGAAGATGTTTAAATTTTACTCCCTTAAAAGTTTGGGGCGATTTTCAATTCGACCACTAATGTTTCAATTTTTGCAATGCACCCCTCAAACTTGCAATTTTTTTTTTCAATTTGACCAATTTCATCTAAAAATTTTCATATTGCTCATAATTTTTTTACTTTTTTATTTTTTATAAGAAAAAAAAATTTGGGGTTACAAAAATGGCAAGATGGCCAAAGAGCCACCTCAAATGTTTTTTTTATAAACCGTCTGAATTAACGCCTTTGACTAACAGAATAAGGGTTTTGAACATAAATTAGTAGTTCATGAGGATCAAGTATCACAACTGGTAGTTCATGGGATAAAGTGAAAATGCATTGTATTTCATTGGAAGAAAATGTAATTACTCCTTAAATTTTTGTTTAAATTTCTCCTGAAATATGAACACGTTAATTTAAATGAATTCAACCTTAAGACGTCAAATTAAATTAGTATTTATTCTAGAAATTTAGAATTATAAAAAAATAATAACTTCAATCACTCGAATCTCGATCAATCATTTAATAAATAGAACATGAGAAATAAGTTAGCTAGAAAATGATACTTAGGTGTGGGACCCGCACAAAACGTGAAATGTGCCTCCGGTACCATCATCCAGTGTGACCTTCGGCAGTATGTGAACGCGTATGGCTAAAAAATTCCTCAGCGTCCATTTTCAGTGCTCAGCAATGACGGACTGGGTTTCAACAGAGGAGGGACCAAATGTCGAAACTTCTTTGATATAGAACCAAGTGGACAAAAAAGATTAATATCTGCGGTCGCATAATTCAGTTCCGTATACATGTGTTACACGCAGACAGTTACACTGAAATAATGTTTAGAAAAATCTTTCTCTCGTGCATTTTTTTGTGGTTGAAATTAAAGAAAGACTTCCCGCCGATAAAAAAAGTAGACTTACTGTTTTCACCGTACGTTACGTATCATCAATCTTTAACTAGATTTTTTAAAAAAACATCACCGTCCAACATTTTTAAATTCACCATTAAAAACCGTCCAATAGGGATCCGGTAGTTAGATTCCATAAAATACAGTCTCTTTATTTGACTAGATCCTTTTATTTAAAAAGGCACCTGGATATTGATGGAATACTTTTCAGTCCAAGAATTTGTTACTCAGCAACTTTCTTACTGGGTAAGTTGTAAATAACCTAATATACGGCAATGAAGTTACTATAAAACAAAAACAAGATCAGAGGATTTTCGGTTGAAGTTGAAGACTCTCCGATATTTAAGTTAACATTTTTATTTTTGGATACGAGAGATAGTGAAAATTTATCTCTAGTTATACATGAACCGGTGTGTATTGAGTGAAGTATGCGAAAAATGAAAGCGTGTGATGGTTAAGAGAAAGATGTGCGAGAAAGAGAAATGAGGGTTGTAAGACTGAAATATTCAAAACGTGTTTCTTTAGGTCTCTACTGGAGACATTTTGTCTGCAGAAAGGAGAGAGGACTCCTTCTTGTCATCTATTCTTCTATTTAAGAGAGTCAAAGTGAAATGCATATGTGTCATTAGGTGAGTGAGTGATGGCATATTATAAATAGGCGTAAAATGGAGTGGGTCTCATTAAGGATATTTTTTCCCCCAACAGATATGGTTACTATAAATGACATTTTTTTTTTGAATGAAAATATGCATTTTGGACACATTAATTTGATAGATTGGGTTGAAACTTTTCAAACTCAACTAATTAATTAAGAAAAACTTTATCCTTATTATAGGACATTGTCCAAAAAATTGATAGCCAATTTCGTCACGCAGAGAAGCTTCGCAAACCTCATACAAGTGATGTCATCACATTACATCGCTCGTTCCAGTCATACACCAGGATAGAGAAATAATCAAAGAACCTTATAACAACGTTAATACATACGGTGAATTGGTGATGCGCCACGCGTTTTATATATGTCCCTCTTGTATAATTCTGTCATTTTCTCGTGTATCATGCAACAGGGTTGCGTAAAGAATATGGGAAAAGAAAAGGCCAGGACAAAGAATTGGTAGATAATTGGTAATCGCCGAGTTTGACGTTGAAAGCAAAGAAGGGACCTCCGGCCGGGAATTGAAAGCTAAATAAAGAAGTAGCTAGACAATTAATTTAAATTAATTCTAGTACTAGGATTGTGAAAAGGCCGAGAGCAGTTGAGTTTTAATTAAAAAGTTTAAAATTGGATTAGTTAATTTTCGTTCAAGTTTTTGAGCGGAGTAGTACTTGAAGTTATTACATGTTCATGAGCAGATTGATTAATACTTAAATTTATACCCTTTTATGAATATGTGCTAATTATTAGTTTATTCGTTCGTTTGACCTTATTAAATTATTATTTATTTTAAAAATTAAAACAAAAATAATGAATTTCCCTTGGCGAATTAATCATTTAATTAATATTTTATCATTCCCCCTAATGTGTGAGCTCAAACTCTTTATCAACAAGTGTCATTCATCCCTAAGAGGTAGCTCAATCGGTTACGAACCATGTCTCATGAAGCAGAGATTATTAGTTCGAATCTCACTCTCCCTCTTGTGTAAACATGTAAAAAAGAAAAAGAAAAAGTGATTCAACACGTAAAATATTTAATTAAAAATATTGGATAAATTGTGGATTCAAGATTGAAACTCAAGACCCCTCCGATACTATGTTAAATTATCATTTATTCTAAAATTTAAAATTAATAGAAAATAGTGAATTTAATTATTTAATTAATATTTTAGCAAGCCTACGATTTCATAGGCGAAAAAAGCGGTTTGAAAATGTGAAAAAATTCAAGTTTTTAAATCGCAAGTAAATAGGTACTTTTAAAAACAAACAAATTTTAAAAGACAAATCGCAATTTTAAAGCCGAATCAGATTTTAACAAATACTTAACTACATTTTTAAAAATTACGTTCTTATTAATTGTGTTTTGAAACCGTTAAATCAACCGTACATGATTAACCCTTAATCTTGTACTCCAATCTTCTGTTTCAGCTGTTGATCCCTTGTGTAACTTCCAAATTCTCTCATCCAAAAAGAACAATTAATGTAAACTTCCACTGCCTTCGGTTTGTTGTTGTGTTAACTGTTGAGGGCCTGCATACAGTTACAGTCGCCTTTGCAAAGGAAATAATGTTTAGAAAAATCTCTCTCGTACATTTTTTGCGGCTGAAATTAAAGAAAGACTTCCGGCCAGATAAAAAAAGTGGACCTATTGTTTTCAGCGTACGTTAGGTATCAAACTTTAACTAGATTTTTTTTTGAAAAAAAATCACCGTCCAACTTTTTTAAATACACCATTGAAAAAGACCAATGGGTCCGGTAGTTAGATTCCATAAAATACAGTCTCTTTATTTGACTAGATCCTTTTATTTAAAAAGGCACTTGGAAATTGTTGGAGCATTTTCAGGTCCAAGAATTTGTTACCCAACAATTTTCTTAACGGCTAAGCTGTAAATAACTCAATATAAGGTAATGATGTTACTACAAAACAAAAACATGATCAGAGGGTTTTCGATTAAGGCCGAAGACTCTCGGATACTTAAGTTAGCATCTTTAGTTAGTTTTGGATACGAAAGATAACGAAAATTTGCCTCTAATTATCCATGAACCAGTGTATGTTGAGTGAGGTATGCGAGAAATGAAAGTGAGTGATGGTCGAGAGAAAGATGTGCGAGAGAGAGAGATGAGGGTTGTGAGACTGGAAGCTAGACTTAAGACGTGTGTCTTTTTAGGTCTCTGCCGGAAAGACCTTGTCAAGAGAAAGGAGAGAGGACCCCTTCTTCTCATCTCTTCTTCTATTTAAGAGAGTTAAAATGAGATGAATATGTGTTATTAGGTAAGTGAGTGATGGCATATTATAAATAGGTGTGAAATGGAATGGATCCCATTAAGGGTATTTTCTCCCCCTAAATGACATTTTTGTTGAATGAAAATATGCATTTTGGTTTTGGACACATTAATTTGATAGATTGGGTTGAAACTTTTCAAACTCAACTAATTAAGAAAAACTTTATCCTTATTATAGGACATTGTCTAAAAAATTGAAAGCCAATTTTGTCACGCAGAGAAGCTTTGCAAACCTCATACAAGTGATGTCATCACATTACCTCGCTCGTTCCAGTCATACACCAGGTTAGAGAAAGAATCAAAGAACCTTATAACAACGTTAATACATATGGTGAATTGGTGATGCCCCACGCGTTTTATATATGTCCCTCGTGTATAATTCTGTCATTTTCTCGTGTATCATGCAACAGGGTTGCGTAAAGAATATGGGAAAAGAAAAGGCCAGGACAAAGAATTGGCAGATAATTGGTAATCGCCAAGTTTGACTTTGAAGGCAAAGAAGGGACCTCCGGCCGGGAATTGAAAGCTAAATAAAGAAGTAGACAATTAATTTAAATTAATTATAGTATTAGGATTGTGAAAAAGACGAGAGCAGAGTAGTTGAGTTTTAATTAAGAAGTTTAAAATTGGATCAGTTAATTTTCGTTCAAGTTTTTGAGCCGATATGGTGAAGATATTATATGTTCATGAACAGATTGACTAATACTTAAATTTACACCTTTTTATGAATATGTGCTAATTATTAGTTCATTCATTCAATTGACGTTATTAAACCACTATTTATCTCAAAAGTTTAAACAAAAAGAATGAATTTAATAATTTAATTAATATTTTATCATTCTCCTTAATGTATGAGCTTAAACTCTCTATCAACAAGTGAGATTCAACACGTAAAATATTTAATTAAAAATATTGGGTAAATTGTGGATTTAAGATTGAAACAAGACTTCTAACAT
>NC_081542.1:2381174-2491894 GCF_901000735.1 Corylus avellana | reverse complement strand
TCGGGTTGTTGTTGTGTTAAGGGCCTGCATGTTGATGTATATATGCAATGAGATTTTACCCAAAAGTTGTATTAATATTGTGGGGGACGGCCTGTGGGAATCCAAGGCACAGAAAAGTATAAACAAAAACAGCCCAGAATCCAACGTTTTGTGGGCGGTATCATAGTGTGATTAGGTTTCTATTTTATTGAGTTAAAGATACATAAAAGGCAATCGTACAAGCACTAGGTCTTGAAAATGTGCCTAGGAGGTTGAACAACCCGAGGTTCGTTACATCACTAGTTGCCCTTAAATAATGTAACCAAGAAGTTGGTTTATGATTTAGAGAAGAGGAAGTTGTTCTAGTACCATGGTGCAGAGAACTGTCTTGAAAGTCGATATTTCATGCCTTAAATGTAAGAAGAAGCTCCTCAAGGCCGTTTCTGCGCTACAAGGTATGATCATATATACTAGTACTCTTTCTTTCTTTCTTCATTCGGTCAACAAGGGATCCACTTGGAATAATGCTGACAATTTTTTATACAACACCCAAATTTGTTATGAACCTAATACATGAAAGATTAGTAGATTAGGATTGTGAAATTTGACATGTTTAATTAAATGAGTTAAATTAAAGTTTGTTAGTGTACAGAATTAGCAATGACTTCAAGCGACCACCTTTTAGATTCCACCTGTAAAAGAGAGAGTGGTCATTAGAGAGCCAGAGGTACTTCGGCTCAATGGGGCTCTAGGAGGTAAGGTGTTGTGTTTAGGTTGGTGAATAGAATGTGAAGAAATGAAAGAGATGCCTTACTCTCGTCGTTTGACTATTTATATATGTATATGAACTTTCTAGTGTCTTCATGCTAGGTTTGGACTGCTTCTGATGGTCTCAAGCCCGTCGAACCTGGGCTGCTCGAGTAGTTTCACGTTTGCTAGGTTTGGGTTCTACACGAGTCTCTCAATTCCTTTGGATGATTAGTAAATCTATCCATGAGAATTTTTAGATGTGTCATGTAGACGGACCTTGCTTGAATTTTTTAGCAGCAAAGTGTTCGGGTCCAATATAAGTCCTTAAATTCTCTTAAATGATTAGTAAATCAAATTTTAAAGATATGTCATTCGGCCCGCAAATTGACCTTGTTTGGATTTTCTAGCAGTGAAGTGTCTGGGTCTTAGCGAGATGATTTATATAATCTTTACTAAAACACTAATTGGCGCCACTAACTTAGATAGATGGCAACCTTTGTTATGGTCTCTCTGATTTCCTTCAGATTGCAGGTGTTGATAAAGTTGAGACTGATGCAGCCGAAGGAACTTTATCGGTGACAGGAGACGCAGACCCATATGAAATTATAGTCCGCACAAGAAAAGCAGGCAAATTTGCAGAAGTGGTCAGTATTGGGCCTCCTCCTGCACCCCCAAAGAAGCCCGACGAGAAGGAACAAGATGAAAAGAAGCCCGACCCAAAGATCGAAGTCCACAATCCCTATATGCCCCACAACTGTCTTGTATGTGAGCGAGTGGCTATCGTCCCTGTGGGCTGGTGGGATGAGCCCAATCCATCATGCTCTATTCTGTGACAAATTGTATATTAAACTTCCAACCAATAAACACCCAAAAAAAAAAACAAAAAAAAAAAATCAAGTTTTTGCCTTGATGGATGAGGATCTCGTTTGGAAGCTATTCAGTTGTTGTTGTTTGTTTGTTTGTTTTTTTTTTTTTTTTTCAATAATTTTGTAAATAAAAAATAATGGATATTATGTTGAAAATAGAATTCAAAAAAACACCTTTTGAAAAGTTGTCAAAAACTTTATTTCATAACCCAAAAAATGTGTGTCGGAAGTTCGGTTTCCGCATGTGAATTGATTTTTGAAAAGAAAATTGAGTTGGATCGAAGAAAAAAAAAAAAGAAAAAAAAAGAAAAAAAGAAAGAAAGGGTTTTGAATATACGAACCCAAACATATATAAATCCCGGAAAAATCATGAGAATCAATATTGTTATAGTATCCCGACTGTGCAATAATCAATATGACAATCAATGGATCAATAATTAATGTGCTATGAGAAGTGCTAGGGAGTCAAATAAATGAATCTATTTCTTTTTTTTTAAATTGACGTGGCAGACCGTGAAAAACAGACAAGGGAGAGAAAATTGCATTTTTTAATGAGGAATGATACAGTTTCAACTTGGGACCAACTTTTTTCTTATTTTTTAATTTAAAAAATTAAAAAAATTTCTGAAGCAATAATTTTTATTTTGATCCTCCTTTTATTTGGTACTTTTTTAAAAAATAAAATTGTATTTTTAATCATAATAATGGCCAATTTTTTTAAATACCAAATAATAGAAGGATCAAAATAAAAATTATCGCTTCATAAATTTTTTTTTTTAATTTTTTAATTTTTTAAATTATAAAATAAGGAAAAAGTTTCTAAAGCAAAATAAAGTTTTTATTTAAAAAAAAATACCAAAAAAAAGAATAACCAAAATAAAAATTATTGCTTCAAAAATCTTTTTTTTTTTTTTTTTAAGTTGGCCTCAAGTTGAGCAAATTAGTTGGGCCTTTAGTATTTTTCTTTTTTAATTTAAAAACCTTTGTTACGTCAATTTAAATATTTTTTTGAATTATTTGTTTGGCTCTTTAATACTTTTCATGTGGTATAGTGCATATTGTCACATGAGGGTACCCACCGTGGCACTCCAACCAACTTCCACGTAGTATTCTGCTTTGGCTGGCGCCAATCGATGATAGGGTATATCTCTTGATATCGACCATATACAATAATTTGGTATTTAATTATTTATACATCATTCATCATGCATCTGTAGGAAATTAGGAAACGCTTAATCCCGGGATTGATCTCACATTTGGGAAACTCAAAGAGCAATAACGCAAAAACATTCAGTTAATTCATATTGCTTTTTTGTTAATCTGTTTTAGAAAGTGTTTTTTTTTTGTTTTTTTTTTTTTTTTTAAAGTTATGATGTGACGTAACATATACAAAAACGCGAACAGCCTTCGAAATTTCCTTACTATGCGATCTAAATCTTCTTCTTCCAACGTATTTGCCGCTGCCAAAACAATAAGATATATATATATATATAAATATGAACGTAATATTACGTGCATATTTAAAAAAAATAAATAAACATATGCAAGTGTTATTCCAATTCAAATAGTATATAATATACGATATGTGCACCACTAAGGGAACTTAGGGAAGTGACTATTTAATAAGTGGAGTTCGATGCCCAACAACACTTTGCTTGCACTTGCAGAGATCGTATCCTCTCACCAACTCTGAAATCTGAACCTTACGACTCGTTCCGGAGCTCGGAAAGTCGGAAAATGACCGGCCGCGATAAAACTCTCCGAGTTTTTTGTGTCGGAACAGCCGATACGAAGCTCGAGGAGCTCCGATTCCTGTCCGAGTCCGTCCGATCCAATCTCAATAGCTTCTCCAAGAATTCTTCGCCAGAGGTATACACATTCAGTAATCTCTACACACACACATATATATGTATAATAGTGTATATATGTTTCTGATATGTTGATTGCCGATTGTTTGTTTATTTTTTTGTAAGAACATTGCAGTTTTTGTACAAAAATATAGTTCCAATGTAGAGCTTCATTCTGTGAGTTCTTTTAGGTAGCATTTTTCTGGCTGGTCTGTATTGGATTCAGAGATAGATAGTGTTAACATTGATTATGTATTTAGCTTTCATTAATTTGTTTAGAATTGGCTATCTGATTCTGTAAATCTTGTTTTTATTTCTTAATTTAGTCTAGAAGTTGTTAAAAGTAATGTTGCTAGCCATTGGACATTGGTGTATCTTAAAATCTATAAGTTGTAGGCCAGCTTAAAATCTGTACAAGTAAATAAGCCTGTGAGTGTAAATCATAATACTTTGTATGCCTATCAAGTGGTGAAGGTTCACTATACAAGTTAATTTTCCACGTCTACCTCATTATAGGGACATGTTTTCTCTTCTAAGAAGGGTGTCCTCGTCGTCCTCACTCTTACTTGATTATGTAAGTACAAAATATAATTTAGGAAAAATTATATTTTATCCACCTGTGGTTTGGCTCAAGTTTCAGTTGCCAAGATTTGATTTAAAAAGCTGAACTATTTCTAGAAGAGGTCTAATATGTTTCTTGATTCATGAGTGTTAGAATAGTTTGATCTTATCTGAAATTTTTTAGTAGTCTATCTTGTTTAGGAGTTGTGATACACTTTATCTCATTGATAGATATTGTGTTAATCTTGAATTGCAATCTCCTCTATAAATAATAAATGAAAGTGTGGCTATCAATATAAGAAATCAGCCTGCATTTATTTTCTCAACAATGAGTTTAATCTATTCAAATTATAATGAGGTTGTTTGTATGTTTTCAAGGCTTTCATTTCGAGTCATGTGATTTACATATTTTAATGATTTAGAGCGGAGAAAACATTAAAGGATGTGACCTTAAGTAGATAAAAAGCAATTTTTTAAACAATATGTTGGCAACTTGAACTCAACCCACCATAGGTCGATAAAATTTAATTAACCCACTAATTTGTAAGTGTCATCTTCATTTTTGAGTGAATTATTTGTAGTTTTTATGGTAATCTAACATTGTAGTTCAAGTCGAGATGTAGGCTATTTTAGTATTTTAGTGATTCATTTTTGTTGTGAGTAAATTAATTTGTTCCCATTCATTGTTAAATGTTCATGGAAATGACAGGTAGAAGTGGCAGTTGTAGATGTTTCTTGTGGTCAGAAGGAGATTCAGAGTTTGGGGGATTTTATGTTTGTCTCAAGAAAGGATGTTCTCTCTTGCTATTTTGAAGCCCCAAAAGTGCTTCCGGAAGACAGAGGTGAAGCTATTGCTCTAATGAGTAAAGCACTTGAACATTTCTTTAAGAAAGCTCATGAGGATCATCTTCTGGCTGGAGCCATTGGTATTGGAGGAAGTGGAGGGACATCTCTTATATCGTCTGCCTTAAGACTTATTCCAGTTGGGACGCCAAAGGTCGTTGTGTCAACAGTAGCTAGCGGTCAAACTGAACCGTATATTGGGACATCAGATTTGGTATTGTTTCCATCTATAGTGGATATCTGTGGGATCAATAGTTTAAGTAGGGTTGTGTTATCAAATGCTGGAGCTGCTTTTGCTGGGATGGTGATTGGAAGGCTTGAGAGGTCCAGGGATTTTTCTAGTGTCAATGAAAAATCTACACTTGGTATAACCATGTTTGGGGTTACAACTCCATGTGTAAATGCTGTCAAAGAGAGATTGCATAAAGAAGGTTATGAAACTTTGGTCTTTCATGCCACTGGGGTAGGAGGCAGGGCTATGGAGTCTCTGGTTAGGGAGGGATTTGTACAGGTACCTGTCTCTACAATCCATTTGCATTTAAATCTCTTGAGCTTGAACAAGATACATGCTTTGTCAAAAGAAGTGGAGCATTTATGTCTTTAGAAGTTGACTATAAACAAACTCGAACCTTTTTATATGATTAGTATAAATTGAACTATTGAAGATTAAACTTGATCAGGTTTATGTGACTTGAACTAGTCTTGGAATAACTAGTTTGAAAATTCAGAAAGGGAAGGCCTGCCAGGCCATATACCCATGGGTGCAGGATTCTTTGAAAAAGCGCGATTGCTTAAGCTATAGTTATGTAATTGTGTTTGTTATTAGTATGCACTTTTTGAGTTAATTTTAATACTTAAGTGCTCATTATAGATTTTCAAATTTACATTTATGTCCCATCTTGACTAACAAGAAATCCTTTAATTTACTTATACTGTAGATAGTAGTGTCGAATATTTTCTGATCGTCATATCTTTAATTTTCTGTCTGTCATGGTGTTTGCTGTGGTCCAAGTTGGGACAGCCAGATCATTTAATTCCTTATAATTTGATATGGTATCCAATCCTTTTCTGCTATTCGATGATGGCTTTGTACTTGTATAGTCCAATATTTTTTCTGTTAATTTTACTTAGGGTGTTCTGGACATCACAACAACAGAGGTTGCAGATTATGTGGTCGGAGGTGTAATGGCTTGTGACAGTTCCCGCTTCGATGCCATCATAGAGAAGAGGATTCCTTTGGTCCTAAGCGTGGGTGCCTTGGACATGGTTAACTTTGGAGTTAAAGAAACCATACCTTCTACTTTTCGGGAGAGAAAGATATATGAACATAATAAGCAGGTGATAAGTCTCTCAACTTTCTCTCTCTCTCTCTCTCTCTTTGATCTTTGTCATGTAGTGATTGTGGCATATTTTAGGCATTTGAGTGCTTCCATTTTCAAGATGCTGCTAATGACTCTATTCATATTATCAATTATATGAATATAGTTGATGTTCTTGCAATTCTAATGGAAAAGTTGAGTCCTGATCTGTGTTTCATTGCTGAACAATTGGAATCTCATTTCTTATGCCATAGCCATATTCTAATATATCTCCGACACTGGATAATTGTATTTCAGAGTGTGTCTATATTACAGAATCTATGTTTGCCATTTTCAGGTCACAGTCATGCGAACCACCTCAGATGAGAACAAAAAATTTGCTGACTTTATATCGAATAAACTAAACAAGTCATCATCAAAGGTCTGTGTTTGCCTGCCAAAAAAGGGCATCTCTGCTTTGGATGCACCAGGGAAGCCCTTTTATGATCTTGAGGCCACTGCTACTCTTATAAATGAACTACAGAGACTTATTCAGACAAATGAAGATAGGCAGGTACAATTTTTGTTCCTTGACTGGTGAATGTCACAATTTCAACCTTCTCCCTTGGGTTTTATGGGTATAATCTGATACACTTACTATATTGGTTTACCTTATACAATTGAAAGGTGTGCATGTTTTATAGGTGAAGGTGTATCCTTGTCATATTAATGACTCTGACTTTGCAAATGCATTGGTTGACTCATTCTTAGAGATTAGTACAAACAATTCTAAAGATTCCAGTTCTCTGCAAGTTGCTAGTTCTGGAACCAGTCAAGATCTTCATGAAGATACTGCTTCTAAGATCAATTCATCAAGGTTTGGGGCCACTCTCTATAGCCCAAGTGACTTCCCAGATGCAAATCCAGGTTGTTGTTTTAACAGCTGAATTCATATGCTATGCAAGAAAGTACAGCTCAATTAAATGAAGCTTGGTGTTATTGTTGGAAAGTGTTAATTGCTGTTTGTGAAGATACTTTGGAAATCATTAATTGCGTCTTTTTAATACCAGTAATTGATAACTTTCATGCAGCGGATGCAAAGTCATCTTGTGTTGACTTTAGATTAGCATTGTTTCCATGAATGCAGTCTAATTTGTGATTCAGATTGTATCAGAACAAGAACGTGTTAATCACAAGAGCTCTATGTTTCCATCAATTACGAATTAACCATCCAAGCAATTATCAAAAAAAAGAAAAAAAAAAACTTTTATAACATGGCGTCAGTTATTTATTTTTGGCTTGTAGGCATGCTTACTGCATTGTTTGCATTACATTAAATAGGGGGCTGGGTTCTCCAATCATGTTGAATTTTGTATCAATGTGCTGGACCTTTCTGGTCACTGGATATGAGGACATGCAGGGTTGAACTTTCCGATTGTTCAGAAAAGAGTGGATTATGGGTTTGTAACAGTGCTTTGTATAGGCCACACTTCTTTTATTGTTCTTGTTTCTATCTTCCTTTTCTTCTTCTTTCATCCCTGTATCATCTCCACAATAATTCTGTCAGTCACATAATTATTCTCATTCCCATTTTATTTTGTGTCAGCTTTAGGAGGCATTTGTTACATACCTTCACTTGTGCATCTATAGACTCATAGACTTTTGAGTGCTTAATTGTGGAATAATGTGGAATTACTGGCCACCAAAGGCTAGGAAGAATTTTGTTCTATGTCAATGTGGTCTGAGAGCTAATCAGTTTACTTTTTCTAACAGAAACTTTACAAAGAACACGAGCAATTTTGCAGCAATTGAAAGATCAAATAAATAAAGGAATCCCAATTATAGGAGCTGGTGCAGGAACAGGCATATCTGCGAAGTTTGAGGAAGCTGGTGGTGTTGATCTGATAGTGTTGTACAATTCAGGCCGCTTTCGCATGGCTGGAAGGGGTTCCTTATCTGGCTTATTACCTTTTGCTGATGCAAATGCTGTTGTGCTTGATATGGCCAATGAAGTGTTGCCAGTAAGTTTCAACGGCTTGCTTGTAAAAAAAGTTATTCAGAAGTGAGATCTTCTTCTCCGGATAAGCTTTTTGTTAAATCCTCATTGTTTTTCTTTTTTGATAAGTAATCAAGCTAGCATTAAAAGCGTAAGGTGCCCTAGGTACATATGAAGTATACAAGAGAAGCCATATAATTGGAAGAGGCAACCAAAAAAAAAAAAAAAAAAAAGAATTAGGATTACTAATCACCAAAAGAGAGACAAAAGCAAGTGTCCAAAGATACAGAGCCTTGAAAAATAAAGACTTAATCTCCTCTAAAGTCTTCTTGCAGTCCTCAAAACTTCAATCATTCATTTCCCTCCAAAGAGACAACAAAAGGCACAATGACACCTCATTGTTTTAAACTTCTATAAGCTTGTTGTCAAACTTGAAGTTCAAAATATTGGTTAGAAAAGGCATTGAAGGAACCATTATTTGGCATATTATATATTAAAAGAACAGGGAAGAGTGGACAGTCACCAAGTTTATGGAAATTGTAACCTGCATCTGACACAGAAGAAATATTTGGATATGAATTAGGTACTCAAAATATTCAGAATTTTTTTCAGATAATGTGAGAAGTATTGAACATCTTATATTGAATTTTCATGTAACTTCAAGTTTTCCTTCAAGTATGCCTTTTTCTTTTAATGCTTTTCAAAAAAAATATTGGGATGAATTAATACCACAAATTCCATTCAATTTGATTTAATACAAATAAAAAATCATTCAGCCAATTATCGAAATTTTATTCGTATAAAAAGTTTCTATATATATTTATTTTATTTAACTCTTAGGTACTTCTGTTAGTTTTCTTTAATTTATAATTCTATATCATTCTTGATTTATAACATCATATTTCTTATGGATGATGAGCATAACTTAAAATGAACAAGGAAAGACCTGACCAGTTATGTTGCTTACCCAATTTCTGCTCCAGTTTTCAACATTTCTTACTGATGTAGGAGCTTGTGAACACGTGTAGGTGGTGAAGAAGGTACCAGTACTTGCCGGAGTATGTGCTACTGATCCTTTTCGCCGAATGGATTATTTCCTAAAGCAGGTGGAGTCAATTGGATTCTCTGGAGTGCAAAATTTTCCTACTGTTGGGCTCTTTGATGGTAATTTTAGACAAAATCTTGAAGAAACAGGAATGGGATACGGGTATGCCTTCAAAGAAACTTTCCCTCTTATTTATTTACTTGGAATGATAATTTATGCCTTATTGCTATTATTTTTCTTGTTTTAATAATCAGCTTAGAAGTAGAGATGATTGAAAAAGCTCATAAACTGGGTCTCTTGACAACCCCATATGCTTTCAACCAAGATGAAGCTGTGGAGATGGCAAAAGCTGGGGCTGATATCGTGGTGGCCCATATGGGACTCACTACATCTGGCTCTATAGGTGCAAAAACATCTGTAACAATGGAGGAAAGTACAGTTCGCGTTCAGGCTATAGCTGATGCTGCACATAGAACCAATCCCAATGTTATTGTGCTCTGTCATGGAGGTATCATCTAGAAAATGGTTGCTTCTTGTTACGAAGTTTGGGGCCTTTTGACTAGATATGGATTTTGTGTGTGTAAGAGATACACTGGCATAAAACATATCTTCTGTGTTGTTGAAGCAATCAGTATCATCTCGGTAGTGAAAGTTATTGAGGTTTTTGTTAGAAACTCAGTATCATATTCTGGTTTTCTTCTTTCTTGTTTTGCTGTTTGTCCATGCTAACATTGTCATTTCAGCTATCAATCTTATTCAGTAGAAAAGAAAGTTATTAATCTGCCAACTCCCTTATCATGCTTGGGCTATCCTAACTCTAGTTTTCTTTAACTTTGATTTTTGTAAACCGGTCACATTCAACACTCAAAAGTATTGCAAAGGTTGTTTTTCATTTACCAGTCTCTTCAATATCTATTGTCATATTTAAAATGTTCTTGGTCTGTCAATCAATCAATCTACTAAACATGATCTGGTACATCTTGCAGGTCCTATATCTGGTCCTAGTGAGGCTGAATTCATACTGAAGAGAACTAAAGGTGTCCATGGATTTTATGGTGCATCAAGCATGGAGAGACTACCAGTTGAACAAGCTATAACAACCACGGTCCAATCATACAAATCAATTTCTATTGACTAAAGCTTGATGTATCTGTTCTTTGCCATGCCCTATGTTTGATGTATGCTTATATCACCTTATATCTATTGTATTTTCTTATATCTTGAGAATGTGAAGAAACTTGGACATACTGTTTAATATCGAATAATTTGTCTTTATATTTTATAAATAATTGGCCCCAAGGAGAAGTGGAAGTGGAGATTCGAATTAGTGGCTTCCGCTTTATGAGACGTGGTTTCCAGTTGATTGAGCTACCATTTTGTGTCTTTATAAGCTTGACTATGATAGAAGATGGACGAAGCTGATAAAATTGAGATCTAGAGAATGAGATATTCCTTTTCTGCTGTCCTTCCTTCTTAATGTTTTCAGATGTATCGGCACTTTCAAATCCATAAGCATGCATTAATGGCAAAACTTACATGTATGGCTTTGGCTGCTGCTTCAGCGTGGTCCGGTTTGGACGCTTCAAGTTCCGCTATGCCCCAAGATTGACGTGAGTGGTAGTGCAATTTTCTTTATTTGTATTTTCTTTGTCTTTTTTTTGAGACGCGATTGTTGGTTTGTCAGATTCTCTATAATTATTGATATATAGGTTTTTTTTTTTTTTATAAGTAAAGTTGTATATGTCAAAAAGTGTAGAGAGACGCAGCCTTAGTACACAAGAATTATTGATATATAGGTATATCAGGAACATGTATGATGTCCTCTCATCTTAGGGTTGCAAACTTCATGTTAAAACTAATGCTTCTTTCAAAATTACGTACTTTTTTAATTTCTCCCTGATGTCCATATAATTTTAGTCTTGCAGAAAATCTAGGCCACAGGAGTATCGTGTCAATATTAAAAATTGCTATGTTAGGAGTTTGGCAATAATATGTTAGTTGAGTATGCTTCTGAAGCAGTATAGGGACCTTCTAATATTCTTGGATATCTTTTTTCTGAAAAATACTACTGTTGTTCAATATGCAAATGTCTCATTGATATAGCTTAACCATTCTTAAATGCAAGGATATGGAGCTGCAGAGAAGTAAACATAGTATCTTTCTGGCTTTTTATCTTAAAAGCAAATGGAGCCTGATAGTTGTTGGATTCAATCTGCACTCTGTTCCTATATGTTGTGTGGCTGATCTTTGGAAGAGAACAAGTCATAACTAGAGGCATTACATGCTTTAGACTACCCCACTTTGTCTTTCAAGCACACTAGGAACTTCTCACACAGTTAACATACAGAGGACTGATCTCATCTATGCTTTAGTTCCCACCTCCTAAGGGCTGCAAAGTTATGGGACACCCACTTCTCAGTCTAGGAATATGTGCCTTCTTTTCTAGGCAAGTATCTGGATCATCAACTGTCCACCTGCACAATAAAGAGGGAGTTTTGTTATTTTCTGTAGAAGTACAAGCAGGATGAAATCTTGGTAAATGAAAGACAACTCACTTGTATCCACTAGTGAGTCGGTGTAAAAAGATCAACATTGTCACTTTTGCCATATTCATTCCTAAGCATGTCCTAGCTCCTGACCCAAAAGGTATATGACTGTATGGCTTTTGCATTTCCTGGAGGAATACACAAGGATTTGTTACTTGTATATATCTTATGCCTAAAACTCATTACTGTAGTGTATGCGAAAACAACAAATCAGGAGCCTAAAACTCATACTGTAGTGTATGTGAAACAACAAATCAGGAGCTGGGTACAGAGTTAATTACATCAAATCTTGAAGGATTGAATTGCATAGGGTCCTTGAACAATTCTGGGTCATAGTGTATACAAGTTGCGTCAATGTTTACATGCCATCCTTTCTTTATCTCAAAACCTGCCATAACAAGCTTTTTTAGTGGTTATTTTTAAATCACCAACTTTTCCAAAAGCTTAAATTAAATTGATAGAACATGTGGATTTAATTATTTAATTAATATTTTAACACTTCCATCTTAATAAGTGGAATATGTAATTAAACTAAGAAGTGAATTACGGAGGCAATGTTTAAACTTAGAACTTCTATTTTGATATCATTTTAAATCACCAATTGTCTCCAAAGCTTAAGTCGATGGAAAATTTAGATTTAATCATTTAATTAATATTTTAACTTGACAAAAACAGTATAAACAAAAGGAAAAACTTACCTTCTATTGTGCAGTTATTAAGTGCAACACGAGGAAACCACAACAAGACATTTGACATTCTTAATGTTTCTTTGACAACCTGAAAAATAGATGAATTAAAATATCAAGTTTGTTCAATACATAGACATATAGTTATATGTTCTTGGTACAATTTAAATGGAACATGATAACTTGAAAAAAATTTCACCTAGAGAGAACATTCTTAATTAGATTCCCTAACCTTTGAACCATAGGACATTTTGTTAAGATCTTCAAGAGTGACCAAGGCTCCTTCAGGCTTATTTCTGAATATTGACAGTTGTTCTTCCTGTAAGTTTACAAGAATATTAATTTTATTGCCAAAGTGATAAAATAAAATTGAGATGCGCAAATGAGAAGATTGTTTTCTTCCTATGCTGATCTGGTAATTAGTTCTGTTGCTATCAAGGACATGTTGGCAAGTATTTAAACAGTGAGGTTTTTTTTTTTTTTTTAATCCTTCGTGTTTTCCTCTCCCATTTCTGCACTTTTTGAAAAGATGACAGGTGGAGACTAACATCTATTCAATATCCGAATTATCTCTCTGCATAAATAATATGTTTTGAGTAGGTGTTATTCACTATCTTTAGGAATCATATGATTCAAATACAGATATTGAGATATTGATTATAGAACTGGAAAGATTATAAAACTTATTATTATTTGAAAATTCTTTAGACAGGATATAAACTGCAAGTTGGTTGCACATATTGATTCAAAAATCTGCATGATACTGACCCTGAGCATGTCCTGTGCTTCTTTGTTCTCATCCAGAAACTTGACACTCCACATCATTGCAGCTGCAGTGGTGGTCTGTCCTGCAACTATTAATGTCAATAGGTTATCCGTAATCTCTGTGTCGTCGAGCTTTTCGTTCGGATGATATGAGTCTCTCTGTATCATGGATTGCAAGAAATCTTGAGGGGACTCCTTCCCACTCCGTCGTCTTTTCATTATATCTTTAAAGGTTTCCATGAGCCTTTTACGTGCCTGCTTCAATGGTTTTTCTATTAATCTAACTAAGTATAAATT
The DNA here is from genome assembly GCF_901000735.1 of Corylus avellana. Classification (NCBI taxonomy): domain Eukaryota; kingdom Viridiplantae; phylum Streptophyta; class Magnoliopsida; order Fagales; family Betulaceae; genus Corylus; species Corylus avellana. The sequence continues at coordinate 2,478,415 of NC_081542.1, read as the reverse complement.
TGAAAGGTTAATTCTTACGAGCTATAGACCTTGTCAATCACAATGTTCTCATGTCCAAAAACCAGGCAATTGTAACCCTTGTAATCCTTCCTAGAGCTGCCTATCTTACCTTGATGCCTTTGTAGTATCTGGTGCCAGGAATCGTGATGGGAAAGGAAAGCATGGCATTGGAAATAGATGTGCAGTCTCTCTCGATATCTCGTAGCAAGGATTCATCGGTGATGCTCATAAGCATTTTGCACATTGCGTCGAATGTCAACTGTGAATCAGATTTTGGCTAAATTAAGGTTAAGCATTGGTCTACTACACGTAACCGAAATAAGTAATGCTATTTAGTAGACTGTTATTAGATTACTATACAACTTGATGAGATGGTAGTGAAAAAAAAAAAATTAATAGCTGATTTTCACTGTCATATCATTTCAATTGTATAGCAATATGTTAAATAGTATTACTCAACTGAAACTTGTTTGGATAGATTTCCTTTAATCATTCTAAAGTAAAGTGAAGCAGCTTGATTATCTTGATTCCTCAAATTAAAATAATAATAAAGTTATGAAATAGTCTACCCTCATACTGAAGTCGAGCACCACTAAGCTTTTCCCAGCTTCGAAATTCTTGAGCCTTTCACGGAGCATTTTGTCAAAATCCTTGACAAACTTGGACAAAGAATTCATGGAGAAAGGATCGGATAAAAGCCTCCTAATCCTCTTGTGGCTCTCATGTGGCACACATAGCAAGCTCTTTTCTCCAACGGCGTCTGCCATTGACTTCACATACCCCTTGTTGAAATGCACAAAATCATTAGCAAATACCCTTCTTGCACCCTCTGTACTCGGAACAAACACATGGATCTTTCCGAATATCCTCGTCTTAAAAAACTTTCCATGCCTACATTCACCACAATTATTGCCACCTCTAATTAAAGGCCACTAAATAAAACATAAATTTGATTAAAACAATCATGCATTTGTATGATTTAAGGATATTGAGATTCGGCTTAAGTGCTATCCTCTATATGTCGATCTAATTACTATGAACAAACTAGTATTGATAAACTTGGAAGAGAATCACTGACCATAGTCTTCGGAGTCTAACAAAATCATAGCACCCTCTTGTGCTGTTGGTGGCTAAAAGAAAAGAAATGGTTTCACCCAGAAAGGGCAACCCCAGCCGGCCAGGAATCTGATCAAGTTTCTCTCTTCTCCAACTCCAAGCTTTGGAGACAAAAAAAGTTACTCCTATAGAAACTACTGCAACAGTAGTGATGATATCAGAATAGTTCCATACTAGGAACAGTAGCTCTTCCTTGGACAGATCGAACATTATTTGCTTGATTAATTTCTTCCAACCAATCGAAAGGATACCAATTAGGTTGTGAAATATGGCTCAGGTGGTGCAATCTTTTATATAGGAAGATAGAAAATAATATTTGAATGAGACAGGAGGATATATATGGTTTAGGTACAACATTATTAAAATGTGGAGCATCTTAGGAAGGATGCTTAGGCACAGGTTTACACAAGATTCATGTCGGCAAAAGGACAACGTTTCCCTGTGCCATAATATTTACTGGAAAAGTTTTCATCTTTACTTCACACTTTTTCAAACCAAAAAATAATAAAAAAATAAAAAGTAAATCTTTCAAAACACATTAACAAACATATATACCCAATTAAAGATCATGCGTATATCTTTTATTTTCTTTTTTTCAATAATTTTGATTCCGGCTGCTGAAATTATTTTTGTTTTGATTAGCTTGGATGCTTTAGTGACTCTAGCTAGCTGATATGCCTGCTGTCATCATATATATATATATATATATATATATAGTGTGTAATTAGAAAGCTCTCCACTGCATAATATTGTACATGTTGCGCCATTTTGTTTTTGAATGGGGACCATTTAACATATTTGTCAATATGTGAATTATCATCTCCTTTATTTTATCATTTTTTTTTCTTTTGTCGTGTATCGTTTCATATCGTAAAAGAAATATAAACATTATAAAACCCAAAAAAAATAAAAATAAAATAGATACACTTATATAATATACATATTTATATTACAAAACTTGGTAGTTAGAGAATCAATTAAAGATCCATATTTAATTAATCACCATTTCTCTAACAAAATTTTAAAAGAAATCTAATTAAACATGTCAAATGAAAATACATATATATATATGCTGCATGCAACATCCAAAAGTTACAGTATATATATATATATATATATATATGAAGAACAAAACATTAATAAAAAGAAATTGTATGCGATATATAGATCCAAATGTTAACAAGTATGATTAGAAACATTGAAGATGGAGCTCTCATGTAGGGCACAGCTCATTAGAGAATTGGTGACTGGAAGTGGAAATGATCGAAAATGTCTTAGGTTTTGAGTGGAATGGTTGTTTTTGGTGAGATACGCATCAAAATGGAAGGGGACTTTTAAGGATTCTGAAATGAGTATTATGTGCTACTTTTGTGCTTGGAAAATGAATCAATCATGGGGAGCACAGAGCACTTAGTTAGAAGGACTGATCACGTAATTAAGATGAAAACTACTTAAAAACGAGAACTGAAAGGACAGCCTGGAGTGGTGTGGCACTGTGGCCTGTCATGATTATGCATATACAATGCGCCAATATATGTACCAGATAAAGTGGATGAAGAAGACTGTCCATGCTTTAACCTAAAGCCACATGTTTTCCTCGCAGACTGGCCCAACACGTGGTTTGAACTCAATATATCCGTTTTGATACCACGTTAAATTATCTGTTGTGAATTACTAGTTAGGTCACAGACTTTTATAGAATTAAATAGACCTAATCTCCTAACAACAGACCTTCAAATATCTTCCGTAAGAACTCAATGGTATTCTGTAAAAACTTATAATTTAGGAAAGAGATGAGAAAAAAGAAAGAGAGACTCAGATAATTAAGGTGGTTCGGTCTATAACCTTCGTCTACATATCAAAGTTTTTTTATGGCTACATTTTTTTCTTGATTATTTGATTATATACAATACTTTATTTATAGAGAAAAAGTCTAAGCATTACATGTCTCTATTACTTGTAAATTAACAGTTACAACCATAATTATAACTCTTGTCATTTGAGTTATTGTAACTCTTGTCTCTTGAGTTATTGTAACTCTTATCTTAATATATTTAAGCATACAAAAAATAATATTTAGTAGACTGTTATACAGCTGACATACAACTAAAACAACGTAACATAAAGTTTATTAGGAGTTCGGCTCATTTATTCAATTGTTTTTGACTGAATCGACCTACCAATCTCTTATATATATTGAGAGCCATCATCAGGAGCCGAAGCTCACTGCAGTACAGCACCAATGAAGCTACAAGCCTACAGCACATGGCATTGTACCTGAAGCATTTGCCAATGGACCCAAGTCCATGTTCCAAGAAAAGGAGCCATGGAGAATAAAACAGCACAAGGCCCTCAGTCAGGCCCTACACTGGTCCTTTAGCACAAGGGAGTCCAATTATATCAAGCAGGGTGGATCTATGTGTTGGGTTGGGGATATTTAAAATTATTCATTAAATATCCATATTTTAAGAATTCATCCCCCAAAATGATATATTTGTCCCTCCAAATTCAACATATTATGAGTTTTTCAGTTTGTAATTTTTTTTTTTTTGTTTTTTTATAGCCATCTTCTCCACAACTTGTTTTCTCTTGCATTTATTTGTTTTTATAGCAATAGTGTAGAATTTGATGAAAATATCTCTTTTTTTTTTTTTTAATTTTTTTTTTACTGAGGGATTATTCTGCAGGCATTTGGGTTTACAACATTTATTTTTTGTACCATTTTTCTTGAACCATAAAAATCGTATTTAGTTTATTTTACTAGTTATTTATATTATTGTATGTTTGTGATGCCATCAAATTAAATTTAAGACTTTTATACTTTTATTTTATATATATATATATATATATATATATGTGCGCGCTTATGTATTTATATAAGTCTGTGTCTCTAACTTAAAAATTAAAAAATAATTAAAAAATAAAATAAAATTCCATCCCCTTACACCAAAAATCTTGGTTCTTGCACCAAAAATCCTGGTTCCGTCCCTCTACACTTCCCCTTCTCATGGTTCCCTTCACAGATGCATTGTTCTTGGAGTATTTACAAACAGATTATAGTCCGCGTAAAACGTTCATATCTTGTGCTTCGTACATCATATAGAGGCGATCTTAGCTGTGTTAGAAAACTTATTCAAAAGACTCCGAAGTAATATTTTATAAATATTTTTTTAATTTCAATGTTTATTCGATCAAAATGCACCGTCAAGAGAAATACCAAAAACAATATTTGTCGAAAAAGTGTCGGTCGATTCCCGTTTGACTAAGGGTGCATGACCATAGAAGGTACGTACATGGTTATAGGCTGATGTGGCATCTCTTACGTGGCATTTGAGTGCTATCACATTTAGAATCAAATTGATCAAACAGGTGAGGTTTGGAGATGGGCCTTTATACCCATCTTCAGTACAATATCTCATGTGGGATGGGCCTTTTTTTTTGAGGGTGTTAAAACCCTGAAAGGGTGGGAGGACAGCTGTTCCAATTGAGTAATCAGGTCAACACAATTAGAGTTCCTATTCGTTAAAGCCTCTTGAGTTTAACTCTATGTAAATAAAAAAAAAAAATTAGGATTAGAGATAAATTTATTAACAATAATTTTTTTAGTTTTTATTTCCTTTCTCAATGCATGACTAGGGAGAGCAATTGGCCTAATTAAAGAAATCTTCCAAGGTGACCTTCCATAGGTACCATAGTTTCATGCCAAGGAGAAATTGTTAATCTATTAAGATCCGAAAGATAAATGAATAAAGCAAACCAAAAAGAAAGAAGAATAAAATATGAATGACTCGGGTGGGAATTGGGACATCCGAATGGCATTGACCCGAAGTCCATGGAAAATGGATCATATGAAAAGTCCCGTTCACATTAATTAAGTAGGCCCCATTAATTGATCAAAGAACTTCTAGTTTCCACACCCATGCCTTAAATGGCATAGGGGAAGTATGCAATAGATCAATACTCTTATACCTTAGTGGATGAATAATTAAATCTAACTTCATTTTTTTGTCAAAAATAAATGCATATTAAATTTGTTATTGAAACACCAGAAAGTAGCTTTAGCCTTTATTCCACGTATGAATTTAGGCTAAATTTAATATGCATTTTAAATGTTTATAGACACTTAGCACTATTTTACATAGGTTGGAGGATATTTCTTCCGTATCGGTTTGGAGAAAATTTTTGACCTTCCTTTTCCTAGTCTAACCTGTAATGACCAAGAAGTTTCAAGGTTCAATTCCGAACGCACAATTTCTTCTTGCAATCACTCGTAGAAAAATAATTATTATTTATTGATTTAATGGTCAAACTCATCATTAAATGCTTTATGAATTTTTATTTGTTATTTAATTCACTATTGTACATGATGAACTCCTCTTTTTGGTGTGGATATATCATAATCACAGCTTGTATAGTCAACAAAACATTTTCTTATATTCGTAAAGGCTCTTGGACCTTGATCAATGGTTGTCGATTTTCTAACCAATCAATGCAACTTTTGGTTTTGTTAATTGTGATTAGAGGGCATAGACCAAGAGTTCTTGGTCATCTGGGTCTAATTAATTCTTCTTAATTATCTAAGACCATTGACTGTAACGTGGTCCACATCCATCGCTCCATTGCTAACTACCAACATGATTTTGCAAAATCCCAAGATATCTCGACGACGATTTCAAAGTCATCCTTAGACTACCGACTCATAATGATCCCATATTCCCATTGGCCCTAAGTTTACTCTAAAATCCGCCAATCTTCGTTCTACATTTGTCGCCGGAAGACTCAATCCATCTCCATAAAACAAGCACAAGAACCCACAACACAACCGGCAAATCCCCCCCAACCAATTGAAAAGCTAGCTTTTTAAAGCCATGGCCGGCTCCTCTTCCGCCGAAACCAAGCTAGCGACGGCAAAGACGGTTCTCTCCGCGGCAGCCTCCGTGGCAGCCACTGCCATGCTGGCTCGGTCAATAGTTCAAGACTTCTTTCCACACGAAATCCACGACTACCTCTTCTCCGGCGTCCGAAGCTTCTTCAATCGCTTCTCTTCCCAGCTCACCATGATCATCGACGAGTTTGACGGCCTCGTCAGCAACCAAATCTACGAGGCGGCGGAGATTTACTTGGGCAGCAAAATCTCGCCCAACACGCAGAGGCTGAAGGTCAGCAAGTCCGACAAAGAACACAACTTCACCATCACCATGGAAAGCAACGAAGAGATCTCCGACGTCTTCAACGGCGTTAATTTCAACTGGGTTTTGGTGTGTCGACAAGTTGAATCCAAGAACTTCCACAACCCACGCGATCTCAACTCCACCCTCCGCTCCGAGTTTCGATCCTTCCAGCTCAGCTTCCACAAGAAGCACAAGGAAATGGTGTTGAACTCTTATTTGCCGTACATTGTGAAGGAGGCGAAGTCGATGAATCAAGAGAAAAAAACGCTGAAGATCTTCACCGTCAGCTACGAGAGCATGTACGGGAACCTCGCCGACCTGTGGACCTCCACGAACCTTGACCACCCCGCAACTTTCGCAACGCTCGCCATGGACTCGGAGATCAAGAGCTTCATTTTGAAAGATCTTGAGAGGTTCGTGCAGAGGAAGGACTACTACAGGAAGGTCGGGAAGGCTTGGAAGAGAGGCTACTTGTTGTACGGCCCGCCGGGTACCGGGAAATCGAGCTTGATTGCTGCAATGGCGAACTATTTGAATTTTGATATCTATGATTTGGAGCTTACGGAGATTGGGTGCAACTCGGAGCTTAGGAGGCTACTCATTTCAATGGCGAACAGGTCGATTCTGGTGGTGGAGGATATTGATTGTACCATTGAGTTTCAGGATCGAACGGCTGTGGTCGCAGACCCATTTTCACGCAATTCCCAACAGAAACAGGTTACTTCTCTTCTCTACTCTTTGTCTCCACGTTGATATGGTTTCTTTTTTGTGATTTGTTCTTTTGCCTTTCTAATCTAAAAAGTTAATTAGAGAAGAGAGTTTCTCCGCAGGATCATAATAATTTTAGCTTGTTGATTTCCTTAAAGCTCTTGGAATCTCCTGGAATTACCTATTATCTAAAAAAATTTAATTAATATTATAACTTTTTCTTTAAGTTTAAGAATAGGTGAATGAAGAAAATATTGCTTAAACTTAAAACACTTGTCTCTAATAACATGTTAAATGATTATTTGTCTTAAAAGTAATATCATGACCTGAGGATGGAACTCTAATTTCTTGGTTACCTGCTTTAATTGTTTATCCATCATTTCTTATAATAAAATAAAATTGATTTTCAATGAGTAGTTCAATTAGTTCAATTAAATTTTTTTCTCTTATTTTATTTTTTCCTTCCCTTATGCTAATATTATAAAAATAATAATAATAAAATTGAACTAGCTGCACCTGCACATGCCACAAGCTAGGAAAACAATAAAATAAAATAAAAAAATTCTTGTTTTTGTACAAGCGTAGCTAGGAAAGCAACCTGCCAAACAGGCAGGCAGGCCTACAGAATACAGGAAATTGATTGAAACCAGGACAGGCTCTAGACAAATCCCTGTCAATATTAACACATGGGAAGATACATAACAAAATTAATTGATGAGCATATTAAAAGGACGATGGGCCCTGACCTGCGAGTGAAATGAGCCTAAAATGACAAGTGGTTTTCCAACTCTTTTACAACTCCCAAAAATTGCCACATCAGCCAGGTCAGCTAAAAAAAAAAAATAAAAAAAAAATTTGCCCAACTTCTCTGAGTTCTCTCCAGTAGCCGACACTCAGCTGAGGATCCTGGTCCAATTGTCCTTTTGGACATCTACAGCCGTTGGATCATGAATGGACAATTGAACAAAAGAATTTGATCTAGGCGGGTGCTTCCATCTGACGTACGTGGTAAGATCAAGGGCGCAATGGGGTGCGAGAGTGAATGAGTTTTTAGCGTCAGCATTGTTTGTCTTATTAACATCATCATTCATCAGCCTTTGCATGCGAGCATCTTCTGTCTGAGAGTCCTGAACCACTGGCCTCTTTGATTTGTCTTTTTGCACTATATTCTTCATGCTGATTAGGATTTGTCTTCGTCTTCTTCCTTTTACCCTCCAATTTCTTTCATAATGACTATTTTACCAAGTTTCTTATAGCCAATAATTTCTTGTTTTACTAAAAATATTTTTGTTAAATTATCGATTATTTTAAAGGTTTAATTAATATTATAACAGGTGACATTGTCTGGCCTGCTCAATTTCATTGATGGGCTTTGGTCAAGTTGCGGTGATGAGCGGATCATCGTGTTCACCACAAATCACAAAGAAAAGCTCGACTCGGCACTGTTGCGTCCGGGACGCATGGACGTCCATGTTCACATGTCCTATTGCACCCCATGTGGATTTAGAATTCTTGTTGCTAATTATCTTGGGATTAAGGAACATGCACTGTTTGGAGAGATTGAGGAGTCTATGGGAACCACCCACGTAACTCCGGCTGAGGTGGCGGAGCAACTGATTAAGAACGATGACCCGGACATAGTACTCAATGGACTAATCGAATTCCTCAAAGTGAAAAGCAAAGAAAACGAGGAAGCCAAGGCCAAAGAGAGTGAAACAGATCAAGAAGGTAAAGAAATTGATCAAAGTGTTAAAGAAGAGAAAGTAGATAATGACGAAAAAAGTGACAATTAGATTATTCCAAGTTTATGAACTTATAAACTATGCCTTTCCCCCTCTTTTAATAAACAAAAATGAGATCATCAACTCTTTGGAATATTACAGGATGGCTTCTTACTAAAATATATATAGCTCTGGCCATTTTTGTTACAAAATTTATATTATGTCTATTATTTTCTATTGATAGAACAAATACTAATACAAACAACTCAAAATACAAACATTCTCCAAAACACAAAACAATATTTTTCACATTAAAACAGTTTTCAAAACTAAAAGAAAACCCAAAATAAATAAATAAACATTAACAAATATAATTTGTTATACAAGTAAGCTAGTTAATTGCCATATGGAAAGATATATAAAATAGGCTAGGTAGCTCCCTTGCTTGTTACTCTCTATTCCATGGAAGCTGCTGAGCTAATTCGAGATTTGATGCTTTCATAGCTGAATTTTTTTGACATGTTCATACAAGAAGAGATTCGAACTAATAACTTCTACTTCATGAGACATAATTCTTAACTAATTGAGTTATCTCTTGATACTTTTTAATCATAACGGACCTAAAGGTCCTCAAAAGTTAAAAATGAGAATTTTTGAGAACTTTTGTTTTTGCTTTTTCGTCTCTGCCCAAAGGAATACACACTGCTTAGAGTTTATCCTAAATATGGGTAGTTTTATCCGTACTTACCCTCGGATTTCATATTACAAATTGTCACTAATACTATGTTAGCTAGATTATAACATTAAAAATTTAGCCCAAAATAAAAAACAAAAGTTTGTCATATATATATATACACACACTAAACTTATAAGCTATTAAACGACAAAGCATTAGTCTCTCCAAATTAAAAAATGTAAGCCACAAAAGTGGAGGCTTGATCAACAACTATGGCGTTGGGATCTTTCCTCTTCCATGCCGAAAGGTCGTAAAGCCATGGCCCCATCTCTGTTTTCTATAAATAATAGAGCTGCCTTGTGAATATATACATGAAAAAAGATACTGACAGAGCCTGCACGCTAGCTACAAGACAAGAGATGGAGGAAGCTGTAGCTACTAGCTACCACCTACCTATTCGATCAAAATTCACATCACCATGTGTTGTGATATTTTCTCTAGTACAATTATGTGACATCTCGTATGATGAACCGGTTTGTTTTTGTTTTTTGTTTCTGTTTTTTGTTTTCTATTTTTTTTTTTAAGAAAAAGAAATTGTAACTTTGTATTAATGATTTAAAATTGTTCCATCAAAATTACATTACAAATTGCAGTTGGGAATATTACTCATCAAAGAACTATCAATGACATTTTGAACTGCTAAAAGAGCCAAGTTATGCACAACTTGGTTGGCTTCTCTATGAACATGGTAACATTTCCAATTAGGCTAAGCACGTAGAATCCTCTTCGTATCTGTTACATGATGTATAAAAGAATTTCATTGTTGGTCCATTGAATTCACGGCATTCACCACATGTAAAGCATCCCCTTCCAAGATGGCGGCATGCACGTTATGTTCTGCATTGAACCTTGCGGCATAATATGAAGCTAACATCTCCCATACAATAGGTTCGAAACTTTCATGCTGTGTCAATGATCTAGCTGCAATAAAATTTTCTTCGGAATAACATATCACCAACCCAATTCTAACACGACATACCATTGGGTTTGTCAATGGCAGCATCCCAGTTGGTTTTGTACCAACTTTCCGAGAGAGCTTTCCACTTTATTTTAGAACGTTCACCATTTGCCTTGTTGTCACTTGAGCTTGTCATTCGGGCTTACTTGAACTCTTTCATTGCTGTTTTTGTCTCCTTAATTAGTACATTTGAGTGTACAAAACTGCCTCCATGGATGACCTCATTTTTCCGAAACCAAATCTTTTTGGCCAACCTCGCAAACACATGAAAATTTTTTAGGCCATATTTGGTGAGAATTTTTTCGGCAACACTGATGAAATCCCTTACCCCATAGAGGCTTTGTGCTCCCCGCACATCCTGAGCCGGGGGCATCCCCAGAGAAATTTTTTCACCAGTTTGTGAGCTCTCAGTGATTGTGGTCGGGCTTATTATTGTTTTTCTCAATTGTTGCCATCTAAATTTCAACGGTAGGTAAATTTACTATTGAAAAAAATGTTAAAAAAAAAAAAAAGACACCAAATATTTCACTAAACCAAATCCATGAGCAACTTGGCGCGCAAGGCTGCAACCATGCACTCAGAATCCCAAGTGCTCGGATCTCTTTGATGGAGTTCAGGTCCGGTACGCAAGAAGACTGGGAAAAGTACTCAAAAGGCAAAAAATTCAGCACACTTATTTGCTCGCTTGTCCATTAATCATTCATGGCACACAGACGCTTTTCATCAACGTTTTCTATTTGAAAGCAGACTTCGCTGGCCTCCTTTAGGAAAAAATTATTTAAAAGAAGAGAAACCCGAAAAAGAAAAAAAGAAAAGCTCGTGGAATGTAGTCCACATATTCTAAGCCATAGCCATTAGAAAATGACCCGCAACTTTCCAAGTCATCGGCCTCAAAAAGCCTTATTGCTTCATGGCTTGCCGACGCATATAACTTGCAGGATAAGAAATTACGTACAGTACATCTCTTGGACTAACTATAGTTGGATTCCACTAAAACCCCCAACCCAACCCCCCCCCCCAAAAAAAAAAAAAAAAAGGGAAAAAAAAATCTGAAAGAGTTGTGAAATTTAGTTAAAGGAAAAATAAGAGTCCATAAAAATATCAAACACCCCAACATTTGAGAAACCTTGAAACAACATTTCACAGTTGGGAGCTCAAAAGTCTGCAATCATGTTTCCCCCAAGAGACATGCCTTCACCATCTTCATTATTCTCAGCCTACGCTTCCATGGCCGCTTCAATGATGCTTGTACGGTCGATGGCCAACGAGCTCATTCCCCACCCAATTCGTGGCTATATCGTCTCTACCCTGCGCTTCTATTTCAAGGCTCACTCCCCTAAGCTGACTCTGGTGATCGAAGAAAATAATGGCATGTCCCGCAACCAAGTGTATGATGCAGCGGAGATTTACCTCTGCACCAAGATTAGTCCCAACACCGAAAGGCTGAAGATCTGCAAAAGCCCCAAAGAGAAGAATCTGACGATCCGGCTGGAGAAGGGAGAGAAGATTGTCGACACTTACGAAGGGGTTGAGCTTAGGTGGAGATATGTTTGCGCCGAGTCGGAGAAAAACAATCCAAATGATCCTTATCCTCCGAGATCGGAAAAGCGCTACTTTGAGCTCACTTTCCACAAGGTACACAAGGAAAAGATCTTGAACTCTTACGTGCCCTTTTTCCTTGAGAAAGCCAAGGCCATCAAAGATGAGGAGAGGGTTTTGAAGATGTACACGCTCAACACTTCTCACTGCTATAATGGAGTCAAGTGGGAGTCCATCAATCTCGAACACCCGGCAACGTTCGAGACATTGGCCATGGAGCCGGACCTGAAATATGCTGTAATAGAGGATCTAAACAGATTTCTCAGGAGGAAGGAGTTTTATAAGAGAGTGGGGAGGGCGTGGAAACGTGGCTACTTGTTGTATGGACCCCCAGGCACGGGCAAATCGAGCTTGGTTGCAGCCATGGCTAATCATTTGAAGTTTGATGTCTATGATTTGCAGCTTGCAAATATATTGCGTGATTCGGACCTCAGAAAATTGTTGCTGGCTACTGGCAATAGGTCCATACTTGTTATTGAAGATATTGATTGCAGTGTAGAGATACCAGATCGTCGGCATGGAGATGGACGTAAGCAACATGACGCACAGGTTAGTAATTTTGCATATTTTATAGATATCTTCTAAGTTTCAAGTTTTTCCCATTAATTGCATATTACTTTACTTTCCTTTTGAATTTTCATGTGATTAAGCCCGACCAAATCCCTGCAATTAGGCAGACAACTGAGAGAGGTTCTTGATTGTGTTCAATCGAAACAAAGAATTTGAGAAGCCTAATATTGCCCCAGACCAGACTGGCCTTTATTGTGGGGTTAGTCCCATTACATTATGAGTTTAATTAGAACTCTTTTCTAAAAACAAAAAACAATGGACAGCAGTATATCTTTAATACTTTTTGCACGTGCACTGTTTTCCCATGCCTCTTTATAAATTTGTTTTAATTTGTCTTCTTTCATTTGGTGAATCTTTAGCTTTGATTACATTAGTATTTCGTTGGTCATTAACCTGTGTATGGTTAATTAAAGAATTCATTTCACGCCCACAAGCCCCACCACCACTAAGCATTCCTTCATAAACACCATCCCTTTCACTATCAAGCCACGCCAGAACCAGCCATTTCCTCGTTTTGTTCACCATCACCACCACCACCACCAAATACAAAACACATTGGAAAGGCTTTTGCTTGGTAGTAGTGGGTACCACAGAAGATCTTTATTCGTGTAAAGTTATTTTATCTGCCATAAGACCCATTTCAGGTTCATGGATATGTTTCTGCATTTACTTGCAGTGACCAATGGTTTCACAAGAATTCCCTTTCTTTATTGAACAGCTCAGAGATAAGAGTGAATCCGATCTGTATTTTTTTACTCAACCAACCATTCAAGTTTGTAACTTTATTTTCTATTTTTCTTCCTTTTCTTTTTCTTACCCTTTTTTTATTTGTAAAAGTTGAATATTCCTTCTTTTTCCAATGCCATGCCATTCAAGTTTGTAACTTTATACTAATAATAAAAAAAAAAGTTTGTAACTTTATTTTCTCTTTTTTATTTTTTTATTTCTTACCCTTTTTTATTTTTATTTTTTATTTTGTAAAAGTTGAATATTCTTTCTTTTTCCAATGCCATGCCAGCTTGTAAAAGTTAGCCCAGTATCAGCCATAAAGAGGTCCATTTTAATGTTACATCGATCCATCTCATGTTGTAGACTAAATTTTATAGCATCTAAAGGTCTATATATAGCTTACAATCCAAGTCATTTAAAATTTTTAAATGTAGACTATTAATTGCTGTAAAGTCTAATCTATATTATGGAATGGATCCTCTCTATTTCACTTGAAATTAAAAGATCCTACTCCAATGCTACATCCACTCATTTCACTCTCTTCTTTACTCCCTAAGAGGCATTGCCATGTTAAACTAGAAAAAGAAATTGCCTCCTAGTCGACTCCATCCCAACCACCACACAAGGGCGGCAATGCTACATTGCACTGCCACGTCAATAAAATTTTTGGGGCAAATATGGCAGTGTTACGTCACATTGTGGTGTTAGGGAGCATATGATTACCACATCAAGTAGTGTCTCTAGCACTTTCCCATGGATTTACCCTCATGGACCCAACTTCTTCTCTGCGTCTATAAACGCATAAACTTCTTCCATTGCCAACTTCTTCCACCATTATACTAAACTCAATTTCTACTTTTTAAGTTGGCGCAGTTGACCCTATCTGGGCTCCTAAACTTCATAGACGGCTTGTGGTCTAGTTGTGGAGATGAGAGAATCATCGTATTCACCACCAACCACAAGGACAGGTTAGACCCAGCTCTGTTGCGTCCTGGACGAATGGACATGCACATTCACATGTCCTACTGCACAACACATGGCTTCAAGCAGTTGGCTTCAACCTACTTGGGAATCCGAGGCCACCACCAACTATTTGGAGAGATTGAAGGCTTACTGGAAACTGCTCAGGTGACTCCAGCACAAGTTGCTGAAGAGTTAATGAAGGGTGAGCATGCTGATATTGCACTCCAAGAACTTACCAAGCTCCTTAAGCGCAAGAACCTAGAAGCTGATGAAGGGGAAGCGGATGCGGATGCGGCTGAGAAAAATACTGGAATTCGAGATGCGAAAAGGCAGAAATTAGAGAATAAACCAAGAAAATCTCTGAGGAACATTAGAGGAAGAGGCAACAGAAGAAGAAGGTAAAGCTTGTAATCAGCTGGCAGCTGATGTCTATATAACTCACTAATCTATCTAGAATGATGTCCACCTAGATAGATTACCAAGAAAATCTGAGGGCAAACACTGGAGAAAAAGGCAATAGAAGAAGAAAAAGCTTGTAATCAGCTGACAGCTGATGTCTATATAAACCACTAATCTATCTAGAATGATGTCTACCTTGTAAAATAATCATTGATTCTAGATTTGGGTTTGATTTACTACTCTCCATTGTCGACTAAAGGCCACCTATAAATTCATCAAAATTGTCGATTTGAAAGAAATTGGATATCGCAGTAGGAATCACCAACCCAAGCTTCATATATTAATTCTAGTGCACATGAAGATTCGCTGTCTACACTTCTGAGCGAAATTTCACGAATAAAAACATCAAAACCGCAAATAAAAGAATTACAAGACTACAGGAAAATCCCAGAGATGCAATGGGCCAGAGCGAATCAACTTCAGCCAATAGATTTTGTTTCTATCCTCAGAAACAACAAGAACAATCAAAGGGACAAAGTGGGGTACTTCCAGCATCTGCCTTATTGATACCCAACTCCTCTTCTGTGTAGAGAGCAAGGCCATCCTTTGTCCTCTTTTTAGGCCGAGAAGGTGGATCCACAAACCCACCATCATTAGACCCTTTATTCTTGTTCTTTTTCTTCATCTTCTTAGGATTTCTAGTTGCATCTTCATTTGGCTTTTCAGCCTTTTCTGGTTCAGATTTCTTCCTCTTTTTTCCCAAAAAGATTTCATCAATCTCACTGCTAGCCTTTTTCTGCGCTGAAGAGGGTTTTTCTTCTTCAGCGACATTATTTTCTTTCATTTGAGTAGCTTTTTTGGAAGAACTCTTTTTTGGCATTGGAAATTTGGAAGGAACTAAAGCTGCAGACCCAGATATAAGTCTTGGTGAGAATTAAATGTTAAGATATAAATTAAATGCTTTAAATTCATCTATTCCTATCAACTTAAGCTTCTGAGATAAATGGTGAGATAAATGGTGATTTAGCGGGTAATTTCGGTAATAGGATTACATTGTGTTCTTATTCCTTGATATATTTCCGTTACTCCTTATTTATAAACCTGATTAGAATCAATACTATAAGGTAAATATCCTCTAAGCAATTTAAACCTGAAATGGAATCCTGACATATATTCCAACATTAAATTGCTCTGTTTGGTCTCACTAAATAATTAGAGAAGAGAGAGAGAGAGAAGGACAGATATGAATGCATTCAACTATTTGATAAATCATCATTTGGGACTGATCGATGCAATGATTTGGCCTAACAACTTTGAATCAATCAGTTTTAAAACAAAACAAGATTAAAACCCAGAAATCGAAAAGCAAACGACTTTGAAATTTCAATCTCAGAAAGCAGAGCTCACACACAACAAATAAGATTACCACCCTAGCGACACTTCAAAGAGAAAAAAAATAAAAATCCATGAGTAATACATCAAATTGCCTCCGTTTGGCTGCTAAGAAAAACTAGACAAAGAAAAAAGTTACAATTTTTAGTTCAATTCATTTTTTCCTCCTTTTACTCCAGTTAATATTAGAAACAATCACACTTATTGATAAACAATGCACAACAATCACGAACAAACTCAGACTAGTTGTAAAGGAAAAAGGGGCTAAAGGTAAAGGGTAAAGATTTGTGAGTCCAGAATTGTATAACATAACAAGAATGGACGCAAGAAAAGTGAGGATTAGGAAATAGCTAACCTTTTGATTCCAACAAAATGCGTGAGAAGCCCAGCTTCGTGTTTACAGGGAAGACAGACAAGCGACGGCGACGGGGAAATTGGTTATGGTGAGGGGGAAGACAAATCCCACTCTGCAGCCGCAACTTGAAATCTCACGCTCCAAGGGAGAATTATCTCGATCGAACAACTCAACGACCAGACGGTTCGGGCTTTCACACAAAGTTCTTGGAGCCCCTTTAAAACATTATGGACCCCCAACTCAAAACACAAAAATGTTTCGGCCCAAATTTTAAAGCCCACAGCCCAATAATACGTGAGCAGAGCTTTCACATAGATTAATCTTAATCTAAAATAAATTTAATAATTTAATCAATATTTTAACAGTTCTCTTCACGTGTCTACTTGAATTCACGTAAATGATGAAAACATAGTTCGAACTCAATTCTTCTACTATAATACCACGTTAAATCACCACTTGCCTGAAACGTTTAAACTAATATGAAATTATAAATTTAATTATTTAGATAATTACAAATTATTTTAATTAATGATTTTTCAAATTGACTCTACATTCGATTATTTATTAATTATTATTTTTCAATATCATTTTAATATTCTTTTTTACATCCATTCGTTGTTGCTGCTTTTAGTTCTTTTGAATGCCACTTAATTCGCACATATCCATCTCAGTATAGTAGGGCACCTTTAAAAAGATGCCTCTTCTCCCACAAAGATATTGTTTAAATAAAACGAACCTCACATACTGATATTATATTCTAATGGGACATATACACGTGCACATGGAAATTTTATATTTAATTTACGTATGTTTTGTTGTTTCAAGCATACAAAGAATTCTAGCATACCATGTGTTTATTTATATAAAAATTATTTTGTATTGACTATTATCTTAAAAAATAATTAAATTTATGAACCTTAATTATGCCCCCTTCAATTTCATTTTTGTAGCATTTTGGCCTGCCATTTGTGCAACTTTTCATTTTTTTTTTTTTTTTTTTTGTAACAAACCTTCCTTCATTCAACAAAGAGATTACAAAGGAAACATGAAAAGAAAAACAAATATAAGCTTACTGTAAACTTCAACTGACCAAATCTTAAAAAAGAGGAATGAGATCATAAACGGAAAAAAAAGATGCGAATGCAGCCTGATAAAACCTTTGCTGCGGTGCATACTGGTGATGGATACTACCATCGGAAGTACGAATACTCCTATCAAACATCTAAACATACTTCCTAAAAACCCATGAAAATTTAGATGAGAAGTAACGGTGGAAAAAAGGTTTCCAATAAGAAACCAGAAAGAAAAGGAAAAAAGATCTACTCCACAGACAAAGAGTCTGAAGACCAAACAGATCGAAATAAAAACTAAGCAACTTTTCAATTTGGGTGAAGTACTAAACCGTTATGTTTTGCATGAGTTATGATAATAAATAGTACTGTAAATTTCTCTTTTGCATGAACCAGTCATGCAATATGCATGAATTGAAGTTGATTCATCTACAATATATTAATTTTATCTTTAGTATTTATATAAGACAGTGTGTTATGAGAATAGTCAAGATAGATAAAAGCAAAGGTAACAGAAACCTGCATGTCGATATATAATCCAAAACCAATTCTGCAAAATGGAAAGTAGTGATTTCTTTTCACGAAAAATTGACCCATACCAATATTGAGAGCACTCTTAACGATTCGGAGAAGCCAACAATACTTTACAAATTTATCTCAATTTCTTATCAATATCATCTAATTATAAACATCTTGACAAGTTTGAGATAAACTTGTAAAGTAATTGTTGGAATCTCCGACAACCATTACAGTGCTTTCAATGTCAGTAAGAGCCAAAATTGATTGATGGGCTTTATGTATCCACAAGGCAAGGTGAGGAAGCTTGTTCACTTTATTGTGGATGATTAGATGATAAACTTGTCATGGGCATAAATGCAAATATACTAATAGTTTAAGGGAATAAAATCTAATTTTACCTACCATATAATAATATATGTATTAAGTATAAATAAAAATGTGTCACGTGAGACTCATGTTTTATAAAAATGCTTGATTTTTTTATTTTTTTTTTACATGTTCACGCAAAGAAATGAGGATGGAGATTTGAATTAATAACCCTTGTTTTATTAAGTGTGGTCTATAGAGTAGACATATATGCTACTCATGGTGGAATTCAAAACAAAATGGACGCCATAGATTGGTGCGCGATGCATAAGATTCGGTGAGCTGTTTGCTTGCAAAAGAAGCAAAAGTCGACAGCGAAGAACTGATGAAACTCATCCTAGCCGCATATAAACAAAACGCTACCCATCAAATTAAACTCATCTGAACCCTCGCCTGAGTTTGAGCACCGCCGCAATGTTTTCTCCCAAAGAGATGCCCTCCACGGCCTCAACATTGTTCTCCGCCTATGCGTCCTTCGCCGCCACCATGATGATGGTCCGGTCCATGGCCAACGAGATCGTCCCTTACGAGCTCCGCGCCTACCTCCACTCTGCCTTGAATTACCTATTTACCTCCCGCTCCTCCACTCTCACCCTCGTCATCGACGAGTGCTGCGGCATGGCCCGCAACCAGGTCTACGAAGCCGCCGAGCTCTACCTGCGAACCAAGATCAGCCCCGCCACGGACCGCCTCAGAGTCAGCAAGACCCCGCGCCAAAAGCACATCAGCGCCGCCATCGAGAAGGGCGAGGAGATCAATGACAAGTTCGAGAACCTCCAAGTCAAGTGGCGGTTCGTCTGCACCGAACCCAAAGACCAACGTTCCAACGACGAGAAGCGCTTCTTCGAGTTGATCTTCAACAAGAAATTCAAGGACAAAGTGTTCGATTCTTACCTGCCGTACGTTCTGCTCAGAGCTAACGCTATCAAAGAGCAACAGAAAGTTGTCAAGCTGTACAACCGCGAGTGCCCGTCCGACGACATCGACGGAGGGGGTTGGGGGATGTGGGGTTCCATCAATCTGGAGCATCCGTCTACGTTCGACACGTTGGCAATGGAGCCGGAGCTCAAGCAGGCCATAGTTGAGGACTTGGACAGGTTTCTCAGGAGGAAAGAGTTCTACAAGAAGGTGGGGAAGGCTTGGAAGAGAGGGTACTTGTTGTACGGTCCGCCTGGTACGGGTAAATCGAGCTTGATTGCGGCCATGGCTAATTACCTCAAGTTCGACATCTACGACTTGGAGCTGACGAGTGTTTACGGCAACTCCGATCTGAGGAGGATTTTGTTGTCCACCACCAACCGGTCTATTCTGGTGATTGAGGATATAGATTGCAGCGTGGAGGTGCAGGATCGCCAAAATCCTGACGAGTTTCAAGCTTCTTCCACGTCCAAGGTTAGTAATTTTTTATAAAATAATCGGTTTTGTTAAGATAAATAAGAAGTATAATGATGGAAAGATTATTATTTAAATGAAATATAAAAGGTGGTGTTTGATCATTTTGTTTAGGGGTGTTTTTTTTTTTTTTGAAATATAAAGGGTAAAAAGGTCTTGAGCTTTTGTGAGAAAAGTTGATTGTTAAATGTTTTAACTTTTTAGTAAAAAAATTGAAAAAGAAAAATAGTAAGCAAACAAACCCCTAAATCGTTTAATTAATATTTTGAGGTAGATATATTTATCAAGAAAAGAGTAAGCACCCATAATTTTTTTTTTTTTTTTAATAATTTATCAACTCTATGTGAGCTAATTAATTATCTTCTCAAGATAGAATTAGGGTGTTCAGTTGCTTAATTTGTCTTTTAATTTTGTAGGTGACGCTCTCGGGTCTATTGAATTTCATTGACGGTTTGTGGTCAAGCTGTGGAGATGAGCGAATCATTGTGTTCACCACCAACCACAAAGACCGGCTAGATCCTGCCTTGCTGCGACCCGGTCGAATGGACATGCACATTAACATGTCATATTGTACAACTCGTGGGTTTAGAGTCTTGGCCTCTAATTACCTCGGCATTCATCAGAGCAAAACCCACCATCTCTATGAAGAAATTGAAGACCTAATAGACAACACAGAGACCACCCCAGCTGAGGTTGCTGAGGAACTAATGAAGAGTGATGATGCCGATGTCGCTTTTGGCGAGCTTCTTAATTTCCTCAAGCGTAAGAAGGCTGCAAGCATTGAAATTAAAGAGGAAGAAGGTAGTAAGAAGACTGAAGAAGATCAAGAAGCAAAGAGATTGAAACTGACGAGAATTGCTAGAAATTTTAGGAAAAAAGCTATAAAAGGAAAGAGGAAGAAGAAGAGGTCTCAGGTGACGAGCCAACGAGTGTAAAATGTTATTTCAAATCTTCAATGGGCTTATAATGGGGATGCCCTTGGAAAGCAGGCCCGGCCAGCAATCACTTATTTTACGATTGTAGCCTTTTTAATTTTTTTTTTTTTTTAATATATATGAATTTGGAAACATATATTAGAGCTGTACCTCTCTAGGTATTATATCCCTTAATTTACTTATTTATGTGCGTGAATAACTTGGGCTGGATCTGAAGTCTGGACCATGGAATGAGATATGAGATAGAATTTGATATTATTATACCCGATGATTAGATGATGCTACTTGATAAATATTTCGATTATGTTAATTATTGTCCTCTTTTTAAAAGAGCATAGCCATTTATAAAGAAAAATCAGTTCTCTCTGTTTAAACAACTAGAATTCTTGTCTTCTTGTTAATTAATAATCATCTCACATGGGGCTAAAAACTTTCTTTGTTTGTTGCTTTTTTTGTTGTCCACGTTTCAGAAAGATATGGGAATGACAGATTGTGTTATTTGCTTCCCCTTTTCTTTGTTTTGTCTTTTTAGTTGACTCCTCCCCACGTGATTCATGATTTTGCACACCTGGCTCTTCTCACGTTTAGCTCACCAGCCCTTTGATTTTATTTTTTTTTAAGAGCAAATTTCTGTTAAGAGTATATTTGAAGTTGTCGCTTAAGATGGTTAATTTTTTTTAGCGAAATTTAGGGTTTGCTAATTGTTTTTATTTCAATACTATTTATTTTATTTTTTAAATATTTTATTATTTTTTATGTCATATCATATCGATTACTTTTTATTATTATTCAAGTAAAAAATTATTACCAAACAAAATCTTTTAATTTTTTTTCATGCTAAACACACCTTTAGGGATTAGTGGTCAACTCATAGACTGTTGCCAGCACGTTTTCTGTGAAGGTAGTATTAATACAACCGAGAATGAATTGGTCCTTCTTTTCTCACGTAGCATGAGTATTCATCAATGGGAACTAGTTATGTAGAGATCACAAGGAAATAAAGTCTATAGCCGTTGCAGGTGAATCTCTTTATAGCCGTTGGAGAAGAGTAGCAGTGTAACACCTTGGAGATTATACAGTTGTCTCGTTTTCTGCAGGTCTTTCAACTTCTCTCTCTTGGTTCAGATCTTTTCAACTCATTGTTTCTATTTTTAGCCCACACTGCACATCAGCTGCCGAGGAGAAAGGAAAGCACGGCTTTTCTTCCTTCTTCTTGTTCATTAATTATCTCCTGCAGTCTGCAGAAGATAAAAGACAAAAGAGCAGCTCCTCTTCGTTTTCACGTCTCAGCCTCTCACGTTTCTTGCCTTTCTTTCTGTTTTTGGAACATCCATCCACTGCAGAAAAGAAAGGTGAACATTGCCTTCCTTCTATTTTATAATTAAGTTTGAAAGGTAAATATTTCAAACTTAATTATAAAATGCAAGAATTAGTACAAATTGAAAACTAGGGTCTTAAAGTAAATTTACCAAAAGCACATAGGACAAGAGGATCCTATGCATTTCAAGTGAAATTAATAAGAGTCATTGGAGGGTCTCAATTCATCATCTTTGCTTTATTCACCTTGGAAATCATAAACCGTCCATTAATGTAAGAACCACTACTTTTGTTTTTTTCCAAGCCCAGCCCTCAATAGCTCTCCTCTTGAACTCATACCTATATATAATAAGGAGGCGTTGATGCCCAACAACAAGACAACAACCTTTAAACCAACATTTTACATCCTACTTCTCCATCATGAATTCTGTTCTTCACAGCTTTTCCTCGTCTCTGAAGAGCATACCTACAGCTTCATCATGGTTCGAGGCCTATGTGGCCCTCTCCACATCTATGATGCTTTTGCAAACTGCGATCAATCAATTCATACCGGTGAATGTTCGATCATACATCATGTCAAGACTGAAGAGCTACTTCTTTGGAACTGTTGCCGATGTCTCTTCTCTTGTCACTCTCACCATCCCTGAGTTCTGGGAGAACATGGGTCGTAACAAACTCTATGATGCTGTCAAAGAATATCTACCTTCCAAGATCAGCAGTGCAAACAAAAACCTCAGAGTCGGCATGGGAGGAGGTAAGAAGATAGCGATGGCAATCGAAGGTGGAGAATCCATCGTCGACGTCTTTGACAACATAAAGCTTACATGGACATGTTCCCATCAGAAAGATCAGCAACAGCAAGCGTCGACAGATTTCTTTTCTCGTCGGCAACCGATCCCGAGTCCTACTCAATCAGACGCGAGACCCATGTACGTGCTGAGTTTTGATGAAAATGATAGAGAGAAAGTCATGGATTCTTATCTGCCTCATATCGTGAACAAATACAATGCTATGAAAAAGGGAAAGAAGGTTTTGAAGCACTACACGAGGACGAGTGGCGTATGGCAATCATCCGTGCTGGAGCATCCGGCAACATTCGACACGGTTGCCATGGAACCCGAGTTGAAGAATGCTATTATCGATGACTTGGATCGGTTCCTGAGGAGGAAGAGTTTTTACAAAAGGGTTGGGAAAGCTTGGAAGCGTGGCTATCTGTTGTATGGGCCTCCCGGAACTGGGAAAACCAGCCTGATTGCAGCTATGGCAAATTACTTGAAGTTTGATGTCTATGATTTGGAGCTTAGTGGTGTTCACTCCAATGCAGATCTGATGATGTCGTTGCGTAATACGTGTAATCGTTCCATTCTTGTGGTTGAGGACATAGATTGCAATAGTGAGGTCCAGGATCGATCAAGAGAAGATGGTGATCGTGCTCTAAAACGTCAGTTTAAAAGGGTTAGTCTGTCCCAAATACATCCTAAGATTTTTCGTTCAAAATTCATACATTCTTTGAAATAAGATACTAATCTCTAATATGTTCCGGTCATCTGTCCATTTTTATCTCATTTTTTTACGTGGCTTTTTGTCTCTTGCTTATTTATATGCTTTTTGTGTTGTTTTTGCAGTTCACACTCTCAGGTTTACTAAACTCCATAGATGGTTTGTGGACAAGGAGCTCAGAGGAGCGAATCATTGTGTTTACTACCAATCACAAAGACCAAATAGATCCGGCATTATTACGTCCTGGTAGAATGGACATGCACATTAACTTGTCATTTTGCACCGTTAATGGGTTCCGAATCTTAGCTTCCAATTATCTTGATGTCCAAAGTCATCCGCTCTTTGAACCAATTGATCGCCTGTTAAAAAAATTACAGGTCACTCCAGCAGTAGTGGCAGAAGAATTAATGAAGGATGATGATGCTGATGTTGTTCTTTCAAGATTCATTAATTTCCTTGAGCGAAAGGAGATGGGGGGCGATGGAATGAAGGATGTTGGTGATGAAAATGAAATCCCACTCTGTAGATCAAATAAGATAGAGATTGAAGATGATGAAACTAAAATCCCGCCCAGTAGATCAAAGAAGATAGAGATTGAAGATGAAGATGAAGATGAAGATTTCAACGATGACGAATATGAAGATGAATATGAATTTTGATGGCAAATAAAGAGCAGACTAGTATGTGTTACAAATTAATGTGCTTTGACATGTTAATTTTTACTTTTGGTTGTGTTTTACTGAACTCTAGTTTGTTGCAGGTTAAAAAGTGTGTTGTGAAGCCGGTGTGTGTGATTCTAGAACCTACTTTTGTAAAGCTTCTCTTGTCTTTGTATTGAGTAGCTGCTGAAAATCAGAATGCAAGAGAAAAAAAGAAAAGTAGAAAGAAAGAAAGAAAGAAAAAAAAAAAAAAAGAGAGCTCATTTTGCAGAAAAATCCATTTCTCCCCTGTTTTTATTCCTCTGTTTTTCCCCTGCTTTGTGTACATTTTCTGCAGAAATTCTGCAGCGACTTCCTCTCTTATTTACTTGTGTTTCTTTTGTCTAACCTACTGCCCATTGAGAGGTGTATTGCTAAAACATCCAGCCAACAGTATGAAAGAGTGCCGTCTAATCCTACTATAGTACTATGATCTATATTTTATAACGATGAAGTAATTTTAGAACCTATTTTATCTTAATGAATTCAATTACATTAAAAAAAATGAATGAATTGAGCCTGAATTAATTTACTTGTATGTAATCCGAAATGATTAACTCATGATGGGTTTTGAGCAAATGAACAATTTGAGAAAGCCAACTCGTATAATTGTTGGGACCTTCCAGTTTGACGTCAACCATATGGAATATTTGGAAGTGTAAAAGTATGAGCACTAAAAATGTGTGAGCGCTCTGATACAAAGAATGGATGCTCCCTTGATCAGTTGGGAGGTCCATGTTTTGTCTTAATTATAATATAAGATTACAGTGTTTGTCTTACAATATACATGGGAGAACTAGTTTATGGCCGAGTATACATATAAAAGGAATGGTCCGTATATATATTGATATGAAAGAATGCTGTAATGCGTGTTGTGGTATATATGGAAGGAGCCATTGGTAAAGATCACAAGGAAATAAAGTCTATATAGCCGTTGGAGAAGAGTAACACCTTGGAGATTATACAGTTGTCTGGCTTACAATTTCATCGTCTCGTTTTCTGCAGCTCTCTCAACTTCTCTCTCTTGCTTCAGCTCTTTTCATCTCTTTGTTTCTCCTTTTAGCTCACACTGTGACACTGCTTTCCTTTCTCTTGTAACTTGTTCATCATCTCCTGCTGCAGAAGATAAAGAAAAAAGAGCAGCTCCTCTTCGTTTTCTCTGCAAGTGTTCAGGCCTTCAGCCTTTGGGTTGTTGCTGCATTTTTCTTTCCCTTTTTGTAACACCCATCCACTGCCTAAAAGAAAGGTCAGCATTGCTTTCCTTCTGTATTTTCGCTTTTTTGTACGGTAGCTCAGCTGGGTTTCGCTCGATGTTATACAAGGAATACATGTTATTTTTTATAAACTAAGTTAAAGGAAATTTCTTAAACCTAGTTTAGAGAAAAACTTTGTTCATAATAATTCCCTTTGTATCTCACATATTTTCACTCGTGACGTGACACTTGCCTTTCCTTTTCCTTTGAGTGATTATTTTTTCATTTGCTTTTCTTGATAATTTTATTTTATGATAGAAATTCTACAAAAGACAATTCATTGTACTAATATATCATTTAAGCTAAAGACTAACAATTAGACAATGCAAGAATTAGTTCAAATTGAAAACTAGGGTCTTAAAGTAAATTTACCAAAAGCATATATGCATTTCAAGTGAAATTAATAAGAGTCATTTTTATTAAGAGGGATGATAGAGACCCAACTATTTTGCCAAACTTTAGGCCAACTTTTGCCTTATTTTTTAATTAAAAAAAAAAAACAAAATGAAAAATGAAAAAAATGTGTGAAGCAATAGTATTTTTTTTGGTATTTAAAAAAAAAATGGTATTTTTCTTCATAATAATGTTATTTTAAAAAAAAAAATTAAAAAATAAGCATGACTTAGTGGGCTGCAGCAAAGAACATCAATAAGGAACGAAAATACTTCTATGATTGTGATACTAGCAACAAATCAAAGAAATTTTCTTAAAACAGTAGATGCTATCTAAGGTTTTAAGGAAAAACACAAAATAAACTTAACTCTGAGTATTCTTATTAAACAAACTCAATAATAATCAAAATCTGCATTTCTAGAGGTTATAGCATGTATTAATTTATAGACTCCCAAAACCCAAAACCTAATAAAACACAAAATAAAGTCGGTTATTGAAATTCTACGAGGCCCATCCGGATGGGATAAACCCCCGTTCGGACGGACCCTCCTAAAACTGAAAAGAAAGAGCGTAAAACAATGAAAAATTGAAAATAACATATAGACATTCGGACGGCTTGGACGGCCTGCGAACGGACGTTATTTTGACCTAGTAAACATCAAAATTAGCAAACTCTTATGAAACATGACTTTGTAGATCTTTAAGTTAGCTTTCCAAAACCGCAAAAATTGCTCCAATTGAAGGTCTGAAACTATAGATATGATCTTTTTAGTAGCTCGTCATGTGCGAATTTTTTCCTAATTATCGCTGTTCTTTATGGAATCCTTAATTTTTCGGTCTACATCATTCTTCTTAGGTCGGAGAGAATTCACCCTCAAATTCACATCCTTATCATTAATGTTTGTAGGAGTTAATTTTCACCCAACATTACAAAATTAGCTCAAAGTTAAGCAAAATAGTGGGCCTTTAGCATTTTCTTTTTATTAAACCGTGCGGTGCATTGTAAGAAAGCACTAGTTTTGTTAATTTATTCACCTTGGAAATCATAAACTATCCAATCATGTAAGAACCAGTGCTACTTTTGTTTTTTTCCAAACCCTCTCAATAGCTCTCCTCTTTACTCAGGCTTATATATATAATAAGGAAAAGTTGAGGGCCACACAACTGGGCCATGTGAGTTATCACATTGATCGAATTCCCAAAGCAAGAATCTTTAAACCAAGATTTTACATCCTTCTTCTCCAATCCATCATGAGTTTTTTTCACAGCTTTTCCTCATCTCTGAGGAGCATACCTACAGCATCATCATGGTTCGAGGCGTATGTAGCCCTCTCCACATCTATGACGCTTTTGCAAACTGCGATCAATCAATTCATACCGGTGAGTGTTCGATCATACATAATGTCAAGATTGAAGAGCTACTTCTTTGGAATTGGAACTGAGGCCGCCGTCTCTAATTCTCTCGTCACTCTAACCATCCCTGAGATGTGGGAGAACATGGGTCGTAACAAACTCTATGATGCTGTCAAAGAATATCTACCTTCCAAGATCAGCAGTGCAAACAAAAACCTCAGAGTCGGCATGGGAGGAGGTAAGAAGATGGCAATGGCTATCGAAGGTGAGGAATCCATCGTCGACGTCTTTGACAACATAAAGCTTACATGGAGTTGTTCCCATAATCAGAAAGATCGGCAACCGATCCCGAGTCCTACTCAATCATATGCGAGACCCATGTATGTGTTGTGTTTTGATGAAAATCATAGAGAGAAAGTCATGGATTCTTATCTGCCTCATATCTTGAACAAACACAAGGTCGTGAAAAAGGGAAAGAAGGTTTTGAAGCACTACACGAGGACGAGGGGCTTATGGCAATCATCCGTGCTGGAGCATCCGGCAACATTCGAGACGGTTGCCATGGAACCCGCTTTGAAGAAGGCTATTCTGGATGACCTGGATCGGTTCCTGAGGAGGAAGAGTTTTTATAAAAAGGTTGGGAAAGCTTGGAAGCGTGGCTATCTGTTGTACGGCCCTCCTGGAACTGGGAAAACCAGCCTCATTGCAGCTATGGCAAATTACTTGAAGTTTGATGTCTATGATTTGGAGCTCAGTGCTGTTCACTCCAATGCAGATCTAATGATGTCGTTGCGTAATACATCTAATCGTTCCATTCTCGTGGTTGAGGACATAGATTGCAATAGAGAGGTCAAGGATCGATCAGGAGAAGATGGTGATCGTGCTCTAAAACGCCAGTTTAAAAGGGTTAGTGTACGTTTCCCAAAAACATCCTAAGATTTTTCGTTCAAAATTCATACATTCTTTGAAATAAGATCCTAATCTCGATCTATTATTTTATGGTCTTTAATTTGTCGATATTAAATTTGACACATCATGGAAGCGAGTGGGATAAATAGTATATATGAGAAATAACAATATTACGCTTTATTAGTCTCACATGTCTTATTCCCTAGTGACCAAAAAGATAAGCCTCAACTTAGTTTTATGGCATAAAGTAGTGCAAAAGTGTAATATTGTTATACACTCTATTTTAATCTCGCTTTGTTGATGTGGTTTTTTGTCTATTGCTTATTTATATGCTTTTTGTGTTGTTTTTTCAGTTCACACTCTCAGGTCTACTAAACTCCATAGATGGTTTGTGGACAAAGGGTTCAGATGAGCGAATCATTGTGTTTACTACCAATCACAAAGACCAAATAGATCCAGCATTGTTACGTCCTGGCAGAATGGACATGCACATTAACTTGTCCTTTTGCACCGTTAATGGGTTCCGAATCTTAGCTTCCAATTATCTTGATGTCCAAAGTCACCCGCTCTTTGAACAAATTGATCGCCTGTTAAAGAAATTACAGGTCACTCCTGCGGTAGTGGCAGAAGAATTAATGAAGGATGATGATGCTGATGTTGTTCTTTCAGGATTCATTAATTTCCTTGAGCGAAAGGAGATGGGAGGCGATGGAATGACGGATGTAGGTGATGAAAATGAAATCTCACTCTGTAGATCAAATAAGATAGAGATTGAAGATGGTGAAAATAAAATCCCGCTCTGTAGATCAAAGAAGATAGAGATTGAAGATGAAGATGAAGATTTCGATGACGATGAATTTGAAGATGAAGATTTTGATGACTACGAATTTGAAGATGAATATGAATTTTGATGGCAAACAAAGAGCAGACTAGTTTGTGTTACAAATTAATGTGCTTTGACTTGTTAACTTTTACTTCTGGTTGTGTTTTACGGAACTCTAGTTTGTTGTAGGTGAAAAAGTGTGTTGTAAAGCTAGTGTGTGGTTCTAGAACCTACTTTTGTAAAAGCTTCTCTAATCTTTGCTTTGCGTAGCTGCTCAAAATCAGAATGCAAGAGAAAAAAGGAAAGTAGAAAGAAATTTTTTTAAAAAAATAGAGAGCTCATTTTGCAGAAAAATCCATTTCTTCCCTGTTTTTATTCCTCTATTTTTCCCCTGCTTTGTGCACATTTTCTGCAGAAATTCTGCAGCGACTTCCTCTCTTGTTTACTTGTGTTTCTTTTGTCTAACCTACTGCCCATTGAGAGGTGTATTGCTGAAACATCCAGCCAACAGTATGAAAGAGTGCCGTCTAATCCTACTATGATCTATATTTTATAACGATGAAGTAATTTTAGAACCTATTTTATCTTAATGAATTCAATTACATTAAAAAAATGAAATCATCAATTGAGCCTGAATTAATTTACTTGTATGTAACCCTAAATGATTAACACATGATGGGTTTTGAGCAAAGGAACAATTTGAGAAAGCCAACTCGTATAATTGTTGGGACCTTCCAGTTTGACGTCAACCATATGGAATATTTGGAAGTGTAAAAGTATGAGCACTAAAAATGTGTGAGCGCTCTGATACAAAGAATGGATGCTCCCTTGATCATTTGGGAGGTCCATGTTTTGTCTTATTTATAATATAAGATTACAGTGTTTGTCTTACAATATACATGGGATTATGGGAACTAGTTATGACCGAGTATATATACATATAAAAGGAATGGTCCGTATATACATATGAAAGAATGCTGTATATATGGAAGGAGCCGTTGGTAAAGATCACAAGGAAATAAAGTCTATATAGCCGTTGGAGAAGAGTAACAACTTGGAGATTATACAGTTGTCTGGCTTATAATTTCACCATCCCGTTTTCTGCACCTCTTTCAACTTCTCTCTTGCTTTTTCAACTCGATCTTTGTTTCTCTTTTTAGCTCACACTGCACATCTGCTGCTGAAGAGAAAGGAAAGCACAGCTTTCCTTCTTCTTGTAACTTGTTCATTATCTCCTACGGCAGAAGATAAAGACAAAAGAGCAGCTCCTCTTGTTTTCTCTGCTAGTGTCTGCTGCATTTCACGTTCCTTGCCTTTCTTTCCGTTTTTGTGACACCTATCCAGTGCAGATGGGTTTCTGCTCGATCTTGTTCAACAATTAAAGCATTTCTCTTCTTTTACTGCCAACATGAGACAAAACACTTGTTTCCCATTTTTTCTCTTGCAAAGTTGGTCCACGTGACACTTGCCTTTCCTTTTGGCTGATTACTTTTTCATTTACTTTTTTTTTTTTTTTTTTGCTGCTAGAAATTCTACAATTAAAGAAAATTCATTGTATTAATATATCATTCAATTAAGCTAAATATTAACTATAAAATGCAAGCGTTATAGTGCAAAATAAGTTATGATAATGCTTATTATATATATATTATTAAGAAAATGCACACTTTTAAGCTATTATTAGTTATTTCTTAAACTTTGGAGCTAAAATGCAAAATAATGATACTTTATGGGAGTTGAAGATATTTTTCCCCCAAGTCTTTTATAAATTAGTGTGAAAATTATTCATAATTAATAATTTTTTTATAAAATGTATGTTTGGCAATTTAACCATTAAGTAATTAAATTAACTTGAAAGAAATTTGAAAGTCATGGCCTCCTGGCCGGCTAATAATACTTGTAGTTGTAGCCTAGGTAGGTAATTGGAAAAATCCATTGCAGTGCAAAATTTGGCACGCGTAACCTTACCAGATGCCAGATGGGTTCCTTTCATCGATGTTTTTGAAAGCATTCCCTTTGACCAAATCCCCTCCAATCCATCCTCCCCTCTCCCCCCGTAGTTTGTCTGTAGTGTCTATTTTGTTCGCTGCTTGCCCTAGCAAAAAAAACAAAAAAAAATAAAGGAAAAAAGAAGAGGTATTCTCAAATTGGGCTACTATAGGTTGCAAGAGAGGACAAAGAGATCAATCAGCAACACCCTGTCATACCTCTTTGGTTTTATAATAAGGTGGACTAAATGACAAGTACTTTAAATAATAGGAAAATATAAATTTACTTCTTCACTAAGAAAGCAATTTCAATTTTTTTTTTTTTTTTCTCATAAGTTTGTTAAATCCGACTTTTTAACTCTTTTAAGTTGTTCTCATTCTCCGTTCAAAATCTTCTAAAATTGATTGTGCAAGATTAATGCCATTTTGTCATGTTAGTCTAAAAAAATAAAAACAAGAATAGGCCACCCCACAAGGGTGGTGACTATCCCTAACGTAGGGATGGTTCACAAGAGCACTCTAAACTGTTCAAATAAAAGTGAGAAAATTTATTTTATTTTGTTACATTTAACGTTGTTATGTCACACAATAAATATATGTAGCCACATTATTTAAAACTTTTAAATAACTTAATTTCCCCAAAATTAATGATTGGGATTTTATGAGCTCTATAAAGTCGAATATCCTAAAAACATTAGAGGGTCTCAATTCATCATCTTTGGTTTATTCACCTTGGAAATCATAAACCCTCCAATGTAAGAAGCACTTTTGTTTTGTTTTGTTTTTTTCTTTTCTTTTCAAGCCATCAATAGCTCTCCTCTTGAACTCATGCCTATATATGAGAAGGAGACGTTGTGGCCCAACAGCAATACAAGAAACCTTTAAACCAACATTTTACATCCTACATTCTCCATCATGAATTCTGTTCTTCACAGCTTTTCCACGTCTCTGAGGAGCATACCTACAGCATCATCATGGTTCGAGGCCTATGTAGCACTCTCCACATCTATGATGCTTCTGAAAACTGCGACCAATCAATTCATACTTGTGAGTGTTCGATCATACATCATGTCAGGATTGAAGAGCTACTTCTTTGGAACTGTCGCCGGTGTCTCTTCTCAGCTCGTCACTCTCACCATCCCTGAGTTCTGGGAGAACATGGGTCGTAACGAACTCTATGATGCTGTCAAAGAATATCTACCTTCCAAGATCAGCAGTGCAAACAAAAAGCTCAGAGTCGGCATGGGAGGAGGTAAGCAGATAGCAATGGCAATCGAAGATGGAGAATCCATCGTCGACGTATTTGACAACATGAAGCTTACATGGAGATGTTCCCATAATATGAAAGATCAGCAAGAGCAAGATTCGCCAAATTTCTTACGTCGTCGGCACCCGATCCCGAGTCCTACTAGTACTAAATCAGAAGGAGGCCCATGTACGTGCTGAGTTTTGATGAAAATCATAGAGAGAAAGTCATGGATTCTTATCTGCCTTATATCTTGAACAAATACAAGGCCATGAAAGAGGGAGAGAAGGTTTTGAAGCACTACACGAGGACGAGTGGCTCATGGCAATCATCCGTGCTGGAGCATCCGGCAACATTCGACACGGTTGCCATGGAACCCGAGTTGAAGAAGGCTATTCTGGATGACCTGGATCGGTTCCTGAGGAGGAAGAGTCTTTACAAAAAGGTTGGGAAAGCTTGGAAGCGCGGCTATCTGTTGTATGGGCCTCCGGGAACTGGGAAAACCAGCCTCATTGCCGCCATGGCAAATTACTTGTTTGATGTCTACGATTTGGAGCTCAGTGGTGTTCACTCCAATGCAGATCTGATGAGATCATTGCGTAATACGTGTAATCGTTCCATACTAGTGGTTGAGGACATAGATTGCAATAGTGAGGTTCGGGATAGAGCAGAAGAAGTTGGTCATCATCATCCAGTAGATCCCACGTCTAGCAAGGTTAGTGCATGTGTCCAGAAAACATGATTCAAACTTCAAACTACTTTCTCATCTTTACTTTATAAATTTCACTTATTTAATGATATATATGTTGTTGAGTAATGCTAGATAATACGTCCAAGAGTTTATTAAAAAAGACTTCGGAATGTCCAAGGTCAATTAATCTAAGATTAAGGGAATCCTTTGTACTTTTTATCTTTTCATCTATTTGCATGTTTTTTGTGCTGTTTTTGTAGTTCACACTCTCTGGTCTACTGAACTCCATAGATGGTCTATGGACAACCGGCTCAGAGGAGCGAATCATCGTTTTTACTACCAATCACAAAGACCAAATAGATCCGGCATTGTTACGTCCCGGTAGAATGGACATGCACATCAACTTGTCATTTTGCACCTTTAATGGGTTCAAAATTTTAGCTTCCAATTACCTTGATATCCAAAGTCACCCACTCTTTGAACCAATTAAACGCTTTTAGAGAAATTACAGGTCACACCTGCAGTAGTGGCTGTAGAATTAATGAAGGGT
Organism: Corylus avellana; assembly: GCF_901000735.1. Classification (NCBI taxonomy): domain Eukaryota; kingdom Viridiplantae; phylum Streptophyta; class Magnoliopsida; order Fagales; family Betulaceae; genus Corylus; species Corylus avellana. The sequence continues at coordinate 2,444,995 of NC_081542.1, read as the reverse complement.
GAAGATGTCGATATTGTTCTTACTCGACTTGTTAATTTCCTTGAGCGGAAGGAGAAGAAGGGCGATGGAATGAATGACGCAGTGGATGAAAACGAAATCCCACTCCAGAGATCAAAGAAGATGAAAATTGATGTCAAAGAAAGATCAGCAGATTAGTACGAAAGAGCTGCCCTCTAATCTTACTATGATCTATATTTTGTAACGGTGAAGTAATTTTAAAACCTACTTTACCTTAATGAAATCAATTCGAATAAAAAATGTAATTTGATTAATCATAATTAAATGATGAATTGAGCCCGAATTAATTTTACGTGTAAACTGATTTTTTTTTTTTATTCATAGAAAGTCTAGCATACTCTAAATCCCTTTACTTACTTTTGCGCACGAATATTATCGAGAATTTGCCTACGTGGACCGATTTTTTTATTATAATTTAATTTTAATCAAAGAGCTAGGCACAATTAATTATATTTTCAGATGCGTATCTTTAGGGTCTCGAATCTAAAATAGACTGAGAATTAATTGGGGCGGGAAATTCATCAAATTGAAAACTAGGGTCTTCTCAGAAAAAAAAAAGAAAAAGAAAAAGTAAATCGATCAATATATCCTATATAAACTTTGGACGGCCTTAATTAATCATTTTGGTTTACTTCCAATTTCACCTTGAAAAACATAAACCGTCCTATATATATATATATATATATATAGAACCCCGGCCCATGCCTCATCACTGGCGCCCCAATGCCCCACTAAAAAAAATTTGGAGAAAGTCCATATACCCTTTTCAAATTACCATCCAATTGATAATGTCCTTCTTAAACTTTAAATTGCGACAATGTACCCCTCAAACTACTAAAACATTGTCAATGTCCCCCTCATTGACGAAACTACCCTTAGTAAAATTTTAAAAAAAAAAAACTAAAATTTCTGAAAAAACCTAAAATAAAATAAAATAAAATCTTTTTATTAGAAAAAAAAATTAAAAAATTTCGTTTTTTTTTTTTATATTATAAAAATTGAAAAATTTTCGTTTGTTTTTTTTTTTTTTAAGAATGTTTTCTTTTATAATTTTTAAATAAAAATTTCCGTTTAAAAAAAAATTAAAATATTTTCGTTTAGAAAAAATTAAAATTTTCGTTTTTTAAAACATATTTAAAAAAAAAAATTGATTTTTTTTTAAAATAAAAATTTCGGTTTAAGAAAAAATCGTTTAAAAATTAAAATAATTTTTTTAAAAAAATTAAAATTTTCGTTTAATTTTTTTTTTTTGAATTTTAGGGGTATTTTTGTCATATTGATAAATATATAGGGGCATTTTGATCTTTTTTGCTAGCTTTGGGAGGATATTGACAATGTTTTGGTAGTTTAGAGGGTACATTGTCGCAATTGAAAGTTTGGGGGGACATTGTCAATTGGGTAGTATTTTGAGGGAAGTATGTTGACTTTATCCAAAAAAAAATTTTAATAACTCTTTTTGGCCCTTGGGGGTGGCTGGCCACCACACCCGTTGCAATTTCTTTTTTATTTTTTATTTAGTTTTTATTCTTGTAATTTTGATTTAAAAATTTACAGAAGAAGGGCTGCCATACCTACATTTGATAGGCTAAATGTGAAAAAATGATCGGCATTTTTATAAATTTTAAGAGCAAAAAGAAAAAGAAAAAAAAATTCAAAATTAGACACGTACGAGCCCGCTGCGGTGTTACATGTGTACTTTTAGTCATATAAATATATAATGAGGCAGACATAATTATTCTTATATTATAACAGGGCTAGTGTACTTTTGGAATAATGTTTCCCGAAATACCGGTGCGTGGCTCACAAATGTTGCCCTTATAAAACTATTGTGGCCTCTTTTATAAACGCTAAACGACAAACATTTTGACTGTACTAGTCTAGAAAGTTCAAAAATCATTCCACCAATAATTGTTCCAACCAATAGTTTGCCCTTGTTTTTTTTTTTTTTAAATAAAAAATAAAAAATAAAAAATCTTGCTCAGTAAATTAAGTTATAAATTTAAATTAATAATAAATGGTGAATGTTGCTTTTCTTTTGATAAGAAACCACTAGCTTTCTTCTTAAAGCCATCGAAAGGAAAGGCTTGAAAGTTGAAACCCACCACTAATTAATTTGTTCCGATCAAAAAGAAGACGCACAAAATCCTCCTATTCATCCACCTCACCGACCGATGGATCCCATCATCTCAAGTAGAGTTGTTAAGTGAGCGAAGCGTTCCGCGAGTAAGCTCGGGCTCGGCTTGTGCTCGACTCGAATATTAAATGAAGCATTTTATGAACACAAATCCTAGCTCAAATATTAAACGAAATAAGTTCGGCTCGACTCGACTAGGCTCGTGAGCAAGCTCGTATAAGCTCGTGTGTGTGTGTGTGTGTATATATATATATATATATATATATATATATATATATATAAACTAAGTAATACATAATTAATTATAAATCTCATAATTATTAAAATCTTAAAATTGCATTTATATTTAAGCGTTAGAGAATGAAAAATTCTAAACCCTTCGTGATCAAAGAGAGAGAGAGAGCAATCATTAAAAAGACATCGATTCAATTAGAGCAGACCCAAACGAAAGGAAGAAGAATCAAGCAGAAACTATTGAGGGAGATTGCAAAAGGCATAAACTATTGAAGAATCATACAGACCCAAACACTATCACTACCTGTTTGATGAGCGAGAGTGAGAGAGTCAGAAATGAGAGTTCAGGTGGAAGATGCGTTGTGACTATTGAGGGGGATTGAGAGAGACGTTGAAAAAATAGTTTTTTGTAGGGGGCGTTATCCCAATGCAGTCTAAATGCAACCTATTAACTTGTCCCACATTGTTAAGAAAACATTAATCTCCAAGTTTGCTTATCTATAAAAGGATGCATATCCTCTCTCTTTGAAACCAAATGCCTTGCTGTATTGACTCAGGCTCCATACTCGACTAGCTAGGTTAAACAAATACTCATATGCAAACTATCTTCTTAAGCCGTTTAAGAGTACTTTAAGTTAATTTTTTTTTTACTCGATTTTTTTGGCTCGCCCTTAAGCTCGACTCGAACTCGAGCTCGAGTAAAATTTAAACGAGCGGCTCGTTTACACCCCTAATCCCAATGACAAATTGTCATTTACGAGACAATAGACAAGCAGTGGACTGTAGAGGGTACTTTCGGTAAAGAGATGGAAAAAGGTAGGGGTGTCAACCCGGTCCGGTTTCCCGGTTTTTGGCCTAAAACCGGAACCGGAACCGGGGTACCCCGGTTCTCAATTTTGAGAAACCGGAACCGGAACCGGGACCCCGGGCCAAAGAGAAGAAAAAATAATGAAAGGTGATGTACGGGAGATAATGCATGTGCTTGCTGTGGAAGACGGTGCTCAAAAGCCTCGTCAAGGTATCTGAGGTACATCAAACATGACAATCCATCTAATGAAAACGATCGACAATCCAATAATCTTTAAAGCAAATATGAATGAATAAGTATACCCCCACTTCCTGCAAATCGTTTGGAAGTATTCTCAGCTTCTTCCCCTTTTCAGCTTTTCTTTCCTCCTCCTTATTATAGATTAATAAGGGTGGAAGAGAATCTTTGTACGTAGGATTCTCTCTCCTTTCTCCCTTTGAAAAGCCAAATGAAAAAAAGAGAAAGAAAACCATCTGCCCCACTACTTCTCAAAAGATATCAATGAAGAAAAATAGTAATAGTTTTTGAATGACTTAATTCTGATCGTTAAATTAAATAATTATCAAAATTCTAACTTTTAGATTAAAGTTGATTTTAGTGATAACCCAGTAAATCCAACCTAACTATTTTATCATCCTACGGTCGAAATCAAACTACAATCTCAAACAATATCGTCGAACGGTGAATAAAAAAAATGGTCCAACGTAAGAACCAGTGCTACTTTTGTTTTTTTCCAAGCGCTGAATAGCTCTCCTCTCGAACTCAGGCTTATATATAATAAGGAAAAGTTGAGGGCCAAACAACAAGGCCAGTGTGAGCTATCGCATTGATCGAATTCCCAAAACAAGAACCCTTTAAACCAAGATTTTACATCCTTCTTCTCCATCAATCATGAATCCTGTTTTTCACAGCTTTTCCTCGTCTCTGAAGAGCATACCTACAGCATCATCATGGTTCGAGGCCTATGTAGCCCTCTCCACATCTATGATGCTTTTGCAAACTGCGACCAATCAATTCATACCGTTGAATGTCCGATCATTCATCGTCTCCAGATTGAAGAGCTACTTCTTTGGCACTGCTGCTGATAGCTCTTCTCACATCACCATCACTGAGATCTGGGAGAATATGGGTCGCAACGAACTCTATGATGCCGTCAAGGAATACCTACCTTCCAAGATCAGCCGCGCAAACAAAAACTTTAGAGCCGGCAAGTTGGGAGGAGGTAAGAAGGTAGCAATTGCAATCGGAGGTGGAGAATCTATCGTTGATGTCTTTGAGGACATGAAGCTCACATGGAGATATTCCCATCAGAAAGATCAGCAGCAGCAACCGCCGATAAATCCATCGTCTCGTAAGCAAATGATCCTGAGTCCTAATGATCAATCAGACGCAAGGCCCAAGTATGTGCTGAGTTTTGATGAAAATCATAGAGAGAAAGTCATTGATTCTTATCTGCCTCATATCTTGAACAAATACAAGGCCATGAAAGAAGGGGAGAAGGTTTTGAAGCACTACACGAGGGCGAGTGGGCCATGGCAATCATCCGAACTGGGGCATCCGGCAACATTCGACACGCTTGCCATGGAACCCGAGTTGAAGAAGGCTATTCTCGATGACCTGGATCGGTTCCTGAGGAGGAAGAGTTTTTACAAAAAGGTTGGGAAAGCTTGGAAGCGCGGCTATCTGTTGTATGGGCCTCCTGGAACTGGGAAAACCAGCCTCATTGCAGCCATGGCAAATTACTTGAAGTTTGATGTCTACGATTTGGAGCTCAGCAGTGTTTTCTCCAATGCCGATCTGATGATGTCGTTGCGTAATACGTCTAATCGTTCCATTCTTGTGATTGAGGACATAGATTGCACTAGAGAGGTCCGGGATCGATCCGAAGAAGATGATGATCACCCTCTAAAACGCAGGTTAAAAAGGGTTAGTGTGTCCTTAAAATCTATTGCTTTTCTTTCCGATCATCCTTATTTTTTAAAAAAAAAAAAAAAAAAAAAAAATTATTGTTATTCAAGTTGGAAAAAAAAGAAGAGAAATTACATAAAAAGTAAAAACAAATGGCGAGCAGCTTTACAAAAACAAAGGGTGGGCAACCCTCTTTTCCAATCATCCAATCATGATCTTTGGTGGTTCTTTTTTCCAGTATCTCCCTAACTTTTGCTTCTTTTTCCAGCTGTAAATACCAAATTTGCAAAACTATTGGAGTGGCCGATTACCTTTGCAAGTATATATATATTCTATTTATTTATTATTATTATTTTTTAAGTAAAGCTACTCATTACTTATTTATCGCACTCATTTTTCATTAATTGACATGACTGTTTTAATTATCTTTCAAAGTCAACAAGTTTTTTCAATTATTAATTTTTTTTTTTTAAAAGTAGAACGCATCAACTAATATATGAAATGAGTGTAATAAATAAGTGTAAGAATAACATTATTCTTTATTTTAATCTTAGTTGTCTTATTGCCTAGTGGCCAAAAAGATAAACCTCAAGTTAGTTTTCAATAGCACAAATTAATTGCAAAAGAGTAATGTTATAAACTCTATTTTTATCTCATTTTATTGTTGTGATATCGTCAATTAGCCATTGAAATCTTTTCTTTTTCATTATAACAAGAATTGATTTAGGAATTGTTTGGAAAGTGTGATATATAACATTTCTTGTTAAGTAATTTTTTTCTACAAACTAATGACATTAGAGTGTCCAAGTTCAATTAATCTAAGATTAAGCTAATCATATGTACTTTTTGTCTTATTGCCTATTTATATGTTTTTTGTATTGTTTATGCAGTTCACACTCTCAGGTCTATTAAACTCCATAGATGGTTTGTGGACAAGCAGCTCAGAGGAGCGAATCATTGTGTTTACTACCAATCACAAAGACCAAATAGATCCGGCATTGTTACGTCCGGGTAGAATGGACATGCACATTAACTTGTCCTTCTGCACCATTAATGGGTTTCGAATTTTAGCTTCCAATTACCTTGATGTTCAAAGTCACCCACTCTTTGAACAAATTGAACACTTGTTGGAGAAAGTACAGGTCACTCCTGCAGTAGTGGCAGAAGAATTAATGAAGGGTGATGATGCTGATGTTGTTCTTACTGGACTTGTTAATTTCCTCAAACAAAAGGAGATGGAGGGCAATGAAACGAAGGATGTAGTCGATGAAAATGAAATCCAACTCCGAAAATCAAAGAAGATGAAAATTGAAGACGAAGACGAAGATGAAGATGAAGATTTTTGATGGCAAACAAAGAGCAGACTAGTATGAAAGAGCTCAAAGAAGGGGGAGTAAAGAGAGCCCTATAATCTTACTATGATATATATAACGATGATGTAATTTTAGAACCTATTTTATCTTAATGAAATGATGAATTGAGCCTGAATGAATTTACTTGTATATAATCCAAAATAATTCTTCTGCATTCAGTGATCACTAGGAGTGTACAAGTGGTTGCGGTTAGCGATTATTGGCTAAAACTACTAACCGTAACCGCCTAAGGCGATTATTGGATTTCAATAACCGCAACAGCTCTACTTAGGTAGTTAGCAGTTATTTTATAACCGGCGGTTAGTGATTATTTAAATCAATAACCAGCAGTTTTATAACTTTTTTTATATGGGCTTTTTGAGGTGTTTTGGGCCTTCATTATGCTTATTTTTTGAGCTTATTTTAAATAGTTTTGAGTCGAAGTGTTTCAAAAAACAATGAATATGATGAAACCTTATCCCTAACTTGTATTTAAAAAACCACAATTTTGGTGTTTAACAACAAAACAACAAAAACCACAATCAAGAAAATATCATCTTTAAATACGGATCTTGATCATGTTGAAGATACTACAATTTTACATTTCCTTACAAATTTACGCGATAATTCACGTTATACTTATTATGTTAACGACTAATTAATTAATAAAATTATTTAGTGGATCATGAATCATAGCTTTTAATTATCTTTATTCTTTAGTGACTAGCTGTGGTAAGCAGAAACAGAACCAAAATTTCTCATTCGAAGGTGTCAAAATACAAATAAAGGGTCAAATTTAATTTTGATTAGGCCAAGCTTAATTTTGAAGCTTAAAAATTAAGTTTGTAATGTGATGAGACTCTAATTATAGTTTTAGCAATTTCTAAGAAACAGAGCAACCGACCGCGGCTCTGGTCACTTTGGAAGGCAAGAGGCAGGAACCACAGAGATGAGAGGAAGGTTTAATGTTGTTTCTAGATAATGCTGCCTTATACTTCAAACCAACCGTGTGGACCAGTTCTAGTTGACCCATTGGGTTGACGAGCACTTGGCGGTCGCATTACCAGACTACAATTTCAAACAATATCGTAGAACGGTCAATAAAAAAAAAATCGTCCAACGTAAGAACCAGTGCTACTTTTGTTTTTTTCCAAGTCCTCAATAGCTCTCCTCTCGATCTCAGGCTTATGGGATATAATAAGGAAAGGTTGAGGGCCTAACAACAAGGCCAGTGTGAGTTATCTGTTACGAAATTGATATTAATTGGCAACTAATTTTTCATCAGCCATTTATGCAAAAAATAAGTTTGAAAATAAAACACACGAGAACACATATGTACACAAAGAATTTACGTGGTTCAACCCAAAACTGGCCTACGTCCACCAACAAGAGAGTTCCATTATGAACAAATTATTACAACTCACAGTACATACTTATACCACCCAAATACACTTTGCCCCAAAGAAGAGCCTCACACACTTCTCTCAATATAGTAAGTGCTAATTAAGTTAAAAAGACAAAAACACTCACTCTTTTGCACATCCCTAGCTCTCTTCTTTGTTACTCACTAAAAGAAAAAAACTCCCTTCTTAGGATTACTTGTGTGGAGTTACTGCCCACTTCACCACAATAGTCGATTGACTATATATAAGCAAAACTCACAATTCTCTTATAAACATAGCCTACAATTGTTAACAATATGATTTGCATTTACTGCTCCTTTTATCAAAGCTTCTATAGGGATGAAGACTAATAGAACCAATTAGCCTCAATTGTCGACAATCTTCTAAAGAAAAGTATAGCATGCCAATTTTTATCCTTTATGGCAACCACCATTTTTGACTTTGAAGTACAAGTCTTAACCAACATTATCGCATTGATCGAATTCCCAAAACAAGAACCCTTTAAACCAAGATTTTACATCCTGCTTCTCCATCAATCATGAATCCTGTTTTTCACAGCTTTTCGTCGTCTCTGAAGAGCATACCTACAGCATCATCATGGTTCGAGGCCTATGTAGCCCTCTCCACATGTATGATGCTTTTGCAAACTGCGACCAATCAATTCATACCGTTGAATGTCCGATCATTCATCATCTCCAGATTGAAGAGCTACTTCTTTGGCACTTTTGCTGATAGCTCTTCTCGCATCACCATCACTGAGATCTGGGAGAATATGGGTCGCAACGAACTCTATGATGCCGTCAAAGAATACCTACCTTCCAAGATCAGCCGCGCAAACAAGAACTTTAGAGTCGGCAAGTTGGGAGGAGGTAATAAGAAGATAGCAATTGCAATCGAAGGTGAAGAATCTATCGTTGATGTCTTTGAAGACATGAAGCTCACATGGAGATATTTCCATCAGAAAGATCAGCAGCAGCAACAGCCGATAAATCCATCATCTCGTAAGCAAACGATCCCGAGTCCTACTGATCAATCAGACGCAAGGCCCAAGTATGTGCTGAGTTTTGATGAAAATCATAGAGAGAAAGTCATTGATTCTTATCTGCCTCATATCTTGAACAAATACAAGGCCATGAAAGAAGGGGAGAAGGTTTTGAAGCACTACACGAGGGCGAGTAGGTCATGGGAATCATCCGAACTGGGGCATCCAGCAACATTCGACACGATTGCCATGGAACCCGAGTTGAAGAAGGCTATTCTGGATGACCTGGATCGGTTCTTGAGGAGGAAGAGTTTTTACAAAAAGGTTGGGAAAGCTTGGAAGCGCGGCTATCTGATGTATGGGCCTCCTGGAACTGGGAAAACCAGCCTCATTGCAGCCATGGCAAATTACTTGAAGTTTGATGTCTACGATTTGGAGCTCAGCAATGTTAACTGCAATGCCGATCTGAGGATGTTGTTGCGTAATACGTCTAATCGTTCCATTCTTGTGATTGAGGACATAGATTGCACTAGAGAGGTCCGGGATCGATCCGAAAAAGATGATGGTCCTCTAAAACGCGAGTTTAAAAGGGTTAGTGGGTCCTTAAAATCTATTGCTTTTCTTTCCGATCATTCCTTTTTTTTTTTTTTTAATTAAATTATTGTTATTCAAGTTGGGAAAAAGAAAATGAGAAATTACATAAAAAGTAAAAACAAACGGCGAGCAGCTTTACAAAAACAAAGGGTGGGCAAGCCTCTTTTCCAATCATCCAATCATGATCTTAATTTGGTGGTTCTTTTTCTCAGTATATCTCCCTAACTTTTGCTTCTTTTTCCAGCTGTCTATACCAAATTTGCAAAACTATTAGGGGGTGTTTGGCAAAAGGCATGGCGTTGTCATTTTCCTGATGTAAAATTACACTTTTACCCTTTAGTTGTTTCTCCCAAAATATCCAGCGCTGTACTCTTTGGGACCAACTGCCCTTGACTCCCCGTGAGAGACCACGCGGGTCTAGGCCAGACCCAGGCGTGGGGTGTGGCCAAACCCGCTGTTGGTCTGGCTGGACCCAGATGGGTTGTGGCTAGACAGCCTTGTTAGTGGAGGGGACTAGGCCGCCATCTCTTCTCCTCTCCGCCTCGCTGTGACTCTTCAAAGTCGCCAAGGTCTTCTCCTCCGACACCTTTCTTCGCTACTCTCGCCGGAGCTTTCATGAGCTCTCCCTTCTCACAATTCAAAACCAGAATTTTTTTTTTAAAAAAATTTGTTTTTAAATTTTTTAAGTAAAGCTACTCATTACTCATTCATCACACTAGTTTTGCATTAAATGACATGACTGTTTTAATTATCTTCAAAGTCAGTAAGTTTTTTTAATTTTTAATTTGTAATTTTTTTTTTAAAAGTAGAACACGTCAACTAGCATGAAATAAGTGGAATAAATAATAAATAAGTGCAAAGAATAATATTACTCTTTATTTTAATCTTACTTGTCTTATTGCCTAGTGGCCAAAAAGCTAAACCTCAAGTTAGTTTTCAATAGCACAAATTAATTGCAAAAGAGTAATGTTATAAACTCTACTTTTATCTTACTTTATTGATGTGACATTGTCAATTAGTCATTGAATTTTTTCTTTTTCATTATAACAATAATTGATTTAAGAATTGTTTGGAAAGTGTGATATATAACATTTCTTGTTAAGTAATTTTTTCTACAAACTAATGACATTAGCGTGTCCAAGTTCAATTAATCTAAGATTAAGCTAATCATATGTACTTTTTGTCTTATTGCCTATTTATATGCTTTTTTGTGTTGTTTATGCAGTTCAGTGAGTTCACACTCTCAGGTCTATTAAACTCCATAGATGGTTTGTGGACAAGCAGCTCAGAGGAGCGAATCATTGTGTTTACTACCAATCACAAAGACCAAATAGATCCGGCATTGTTACGTCCGGGTAGAATGGACATGCACATTAACTTGTCCTTCTGCACCGTTAATGGGTTTCGAATTTTAGTTTCCAATTACCTTGACGTTCAAAGTCACCCACTCTTTGAACAAATTGAACACTTGTTGGAGAAAGTACAGGTCACTCCTGCAGTAGTGGCAGAAGAATTAATGAAGGGTGATGATGCTGATGTTGTTCTTACTGGACTTGTTAATTTCCTCAAACAAAAGGAGATGGAGGGCAATGAAACGAAGGATGTAGTCGATGAAAATGAAATCCAACTCCGAAAATCAAAGAAGATGAAAATTGAAGACGAAGACGAAGATGAAGATTTTTGATGGCAAACAAAGAGTAGACTAGTATGAAAGAGCTCAAAGAAGGGGGAGTAAAGAGAGCCCTATAATCTTACTATGATATATATAACGATGAAGTAATTCTAGAACCTAGTTTATCTTAATGAAATGATGAATTGAGCCTGAATTAATTTACTTGAATGTAATCCGAAATAATTCTTCAACATCTACTGATCACTAGAGGTGTACAAGCGGTTGTGATTAGCAATTGTTGGCTAAAACCGCTAACCGCAACCTCTTAAGACAGTTATTAGATTTTAATAACCGCAACGGCTCCACTTAGGTAGTTAGCGGTTATTTTATAACCTGCGGGTGATTCAAATCAATAATCGGCGGTTTTATAACTTTTTTTATATGGGTTTTTTGAGGTGTTTTGGGTTTTCATTGTGCTTATTTTAAATAGTTTTGGGTCAAAGTGTTCCAAAAAATAAAGAATATGATGAAACCCTATTCATAACTTGTATTTAAAAAACCACAATTTTGGTGTTTAACAACAAAACAAAGTCGTTTTAATATTATATTTTTAATATAAAATATAAAATATATATTTATATTATTATATATAAAAGTAGGCGGTTATAAACGGTTAGCGGTTGCAGAGCAATTATAACCATCCTGTTTATACAGCTTACTGATCACTTAGTATGACTATTGCAAATGTGCCATCTGCCGAAGGAAATGTTTTTGTTTTCGTTTTTCTTTTCATGAGTGAAAAGAGTTAGGGAGTAGTGGTCATCCCATAGTATAATAGTATGGATCATGTTAAAAATAAATTGTTCTTATCTTACTGTCTCAATCGAAAAGGCAATAAAAAAAAAAAAAAATCAAATGAATACCTAATAATAATAATAATCAAGAAAATATCCTCTTTAAATATGGATCTTGATCATGTTGAAGATACTACAATTTTTACATTTCCTTACAAATTTACATGATAATTCACTTTATATTTATTATGTCAACTACTAATTAATTAAATTATTTAGTAGATCATGGATCATAGCTTTTAATTATCTTTATTCTTTAGTTACTAGTTGTGGTAAGCATAAACAGAACCAAAATTTCTCATTCGAAGGTGTCAAAATACAAATAAAGGGTCAAATTTAATTTTGATTAGGCCAAGCTTAATTGTGAAGCTTAAAAATTAAGTTTGTAATGTGATGAGACTCTAATTATAGTTTTAGCAATTTCTAAGAAACAGAGCAGCCGACCGGGGCTCTGGTCACTTGGGAAGGCAAGAGGAAGGAACCACAGAGATGAAAGGAAAGTTTAATGTCGTTTCTAGGTAATGCTGCCTTATTCTTCAAACCAACCGTGTGGACCAGTTCTAGTTGACCCATTGGGTTGTCGAGCAATTAGCGATCGCATTACCATAATGTCCTTGGGTTGTCATACTGGGTCTAATAATTGAAGGATGGTTATGTAAATTCAGGTCTGAAATATTGAAACAGGATGGCTCCAGCTTCCATTGGCAATTGGCATGAGCATATAAGCTTAATCATTACGGATCATCTATCCTTGAAGCTTTCTCATTCATCAATACTGGGGCTTCTGCATTAGAAAGATTGTTGACAATCTGTTTGATCTTTGGTCTGTGAGATTTGGAGGCTATTATTGGAGGTCAAAGTCACTTGGTTCTGTGAGATTCTGGGCATCATTGGAGAAGAGTTTAAACTGTGAACAGAACCCAATTGTAAGTTTAACGTACCCTGACTGCTTAGACTTTGTTCTGTTCCTTTTTGTTCTTCTTTCAATTCAATGTTAAAAGCATGATGAAACAAGTTTCTTAGAGTTATATTTGAGTCTTTCCCTTGTATTTTGCATTTGCACTGTTGTGTTCCAATTCTATGTTGCATTCTTGACTTGGAAAGGCCATATTTAGATAGATGGAAGACTTATATGCAATTTTTGTTTTCTGTCTCTTATTTTTCTGAATTGAGAAAATCTGCTTTGGTTGATGTTCCAAAACAGTCGATTGTATTGAATTTATAAAGAACTTTACTTGACATGTCAGTTACAATAGTTCTTAAACATCAGTATACTTTCTTACATGTGCAGAACAAACTAAAGATAAGTTACAAATATTCACAATTAAAGTTTGAAACACAAATAAACGATAAACTAGACAGCAAATTACAAAGCCGCGCATGAGCAGATGAGGACTTTGAAGAGTTTGATGCAGACTCAAACTTCTGCACGGTGTTGGTCATGTTGTTGTGGTTCATCCTGTCTCTAGATAGTAGTTGTTGGTTGCTAATTGTCTGATTTCTGTTTGTCTGCTATAACCTTAACACTTTTTTCTTCTCAAAACAAAAACAAAAACATTAACAAATGACTCAAACACAAATACCTTGAAAACAAAAAGACGGTTTTTACTTTTATGTCACATCAAAAAATGTTTTTTTCCCTCCAAAACACATTAACAAACAGAACATTGCATAGTTATTTTTGAATCTTGGCTTTTGGGGTTGGGAAACGTGTTAGAGAAGGAGATTATTAGTGCCCATCTGTTTAGTTGAGGGAAACAACTTCTTGAAAGAATATATAAGGGAAGCAACTTCATAAAAACAAGTTCCGGAACAAAAACAGTATTTGCTTTGGACAGAAATTTCCTCTAAACCGGTATGGAAGAAATATCCTCAAATCCATGTAAAATAGTGCCAAGTGTCTATAAACATTTAAAAGGCACATTAAATTTAATCTAAATTGGTAAATTGCTATTAATGAGGTTAAGAATTTAATGTGCATTTTAAATGTTTATAGATACTTGGCACTATTTTATATTGATTTGAGGATATTTCCTCCATACCAATTTGGAGGAAATTTCTATCTATTTACTTTTAACAGATATTGTTAAAGTACTAATTAAATAATTAATTTTTCTATTTTATATCAATTTCATATTTTTATATAAGTGGTGATTTAAGATATGAATGAACATTTTTCACACGAAAGAGAAAGAAATTGGTACTAACCAAAAAAAAAAAAAAAAACAAGACAAAGGAATGCTCCAATTTCTATGTAGCTTGGGAAGGTTATTTCTTAGGCTTGCCAGAACAGATTTAATCTCTGACATCTTCCTTTATAGTATGTTGCCAAACTTCCCCGTTTCCATGATTTCGACCACGATTCCTTGCATTTCTTTCTAGCCAAATATGGTAAATATGAGCTTACCAAACTAGCTACAGCAGAATACCTTGAAAACTGTTACCCTTTACATTCGCACTTGCCCACTATGAGTTCCACATCCATACTCCTATCTATGCATTAATTGAGCATAATTCTGGTAAATGCTTCCAAATTCTTTTAGAAAATCTACAATTGTAAAAATAAGTAATTTCTGCTTTCCAAGATTCTTCTACAAGTCAGTACACACATCGCATTCCCATTATAAAACCATTTAAGTAGTAAAACCTTTGTTGAAAATCTGTTTCTCACAGTTAGCTAAACTCCAAAAATATGCTCCGGAATCGCTCTTGGATGCCATATCAGCTTACGCCATTCAACTCTAGGCAATGGTAATCTAATAGCAGTCCAAGCAGCAGGGCATTGGCATTTTTTAGTAGGACACATTCTTCCTGAGATAACCTGATCTCTACTATTCTTGATTGGATTTCCTCCATTCTTTGATGATTCTTACTATAATATTTCATTAAATGTTGAAGACTCATTTCTCTTATAATGTTTTGCTAGGCAAAGACATGGTGGATGCAATAGTAAGCGTTTTCTTGGAAAAACTGCTTAATGCTCTTTCAGAAGAGAGCCGCGTTTTAAGCGAATTCAGAGATCAGTTTGAAAAATTGCAGAGTGAGCTCCTATTAATGCAAAGCTTCCTCAAAGATGTTGATAGGCTCAAAAGGAAGCAGCATACTCTTCGAGGGATCACGGTCAATTTACGAGAGCTGATTTTTGAAGCTGAAGACATATTAGCAGATTGCCAACTTCAGTCCAGGGATAATGAACTCTTTTCCACTGGTTGGTTAACGTGCATCTATCCGACAAAGATTCCAGGTCAATATCAGACTGGAAAGCGCCTCAAAGAAATCAATGAGAAAATTACCAAAATCAAACAAGACATTGCATCTTATTTCGGTGTCTCATTTTCAAACCAACCACAAATGGTGTATGGATGCAATGACTTATCCCAAAGATGGAGCTCACCTGTGTACGATCATACGAAAGTGGTAGGATTGGAAGGTGACAAAAGGAAGGTAAAAGATTGGCTATTTGAAGCAAATGATGGTATACTGACAATTGGAGTTGTTGGCATGGGTGGGTTAGGAAAGACCACCATTGCTCTGGAAGTTTACAATGATAGAGAAATAGAGGGACACTTTGAAAGAAGAATGTGGGTTTCTGTCTCACAAACTTTTAGTGAAGAACAAATTTTGAGAAGCATGTTAAGGAACTTGGGAGATGCTAGTGTTGGGGATGATCGAGGTGAATTGTTGAGGAAAATAAACCAATATCTCATAGGGAAGAAGTATTTGATTGTGATGGATGATGTGTGGGGCCATGACTTTGCTTGGTGGGAGAGAATTTTTGAAGGATTACCTAAAGGAAATGGAAGTAGTGTCATTATTACTTCAAGAATTGAGAAAGTTGTACAAAAGATGGGAGCGAGGGAAAACAGAATACATTGGCCTAAATTTCTCAGTAGGGATGATAGTTGGCTACTGTTTCGGAATATTGCATTTGCAGCAAGTGAAGGTGAGTGTAAATACCCTGAGCTAGAGAATATTGGGAAGGAGATTGTAGAGAAGTGCAAGGGTCTTCCATTAGCAATTAAGGTAGTTGGAGGAATGATGCTTTGTAAACCATCTCGATATCATGAATGGAAGCGAATCTTAGACCATTTCCGTGATGAATTAGCAGAAAATGATGATTCTGAGAGAGGCTTGATGGCTTCACTACAGTTGAGCTATGATGAGCTTCCACCTCATCTAAAGTCATGTTTTCTTTGTTTCTCTCTTTACCCAGAGGATTGTGTCATCAGTAAAGAGCAGTTGGTCCACTGGTGGATTGGAGAGTGTTTTGTCCCGCTGAGAAGTGGTAGATTAATAACTGAAGCCGGGGAAGATTGTTTCTCAGGATTAACCAATCGATGTTTGATTGAGGTTGTTGATAAGACTTACAATGGGACAATTTACACTTGCACAATTCATGATATGGTTCGTGATTTGGTGTTAAAAATCGCTGAAGATGATGCATTCTTTAAACAAGATGGAACAAGTAGTCGCCATTTGGGGATGACTAGCAGTTTGGATTCGAAGCACCTTATAGGCAATCAAAAGTTACGAGCTTTGTTGTCAACAACCAAGACTGCTGAAGTGAACAAGATTGCATCCAGCACTGCCAAAGCACTTTGCAAGCCTCAGTACTTGCGGGTACTTGATATTTCCAAATCAATCTTTGAAACATCCCTCTCAGGTATTCTAAATCAGATTGGTTCCCTTCAGCACTTAACTTACCTTAACTTAAGCAACACTCATCCATTGGTTCAATTCCCACCCTCACTTGAGAAGCTTGGTAACCTTCAGATTTTGGATGTAAGTTATTGTCAAAACCTGAAAATGCTTCCATCTTACATTGTGACTTTTAAGAAGCTGAAGGTCTTAGATGCGAGCCATTGCGGTTCACTTGAATGCTTTCCTAAAGGCCTAGGAAGGCTTTCAAACCTTGAAGTATTGCTAGGGTTTAGACCTGCAAGATCAAGCCAACCAGAAGGTTGTCGCATTGGAGAATTGAGAAATTTAGCGAAACTCAGGATGCTGAGCATACAAATAACTCGAGCTGATGAGATTGGAGATAATGAGATCAATGCATTGGTAAATCTCCAAGAACTGCAATATTTGTCCATGAGTTGCTTTGATAGTGATGGTAGTGACCTCATTACCAAGGTTGATAAACTCTGTCCTCCACAACAACTCCATGAGCTGTGTCTCCAATTTTATCCAGGAAAGATCAGTCCAATGTGGCTCAACCCCATATCACTTCCTGTATTAAGGTTTCTTTCAATTTCCTCTGGTAATATTGCAGAATTCCATCAGAGCTTTTGGGGAGATGACAATACTGTTTGGAAGATTGAGGCCTTGATGTTCGAATCTCTCTCTGATTTGGGAGTGGAATGGTCGAAGATGCAACGAGTTATGCCATCATTAAGGATTGTGAATGCGAGTTGGAGTCCAGAATTAGAGTTTTTCCCAGTTGACGAATCTGGGTTCAGAGGTGATGTCTGGAAGAAGGGAGAGCATAGAAGCTAAAGCTATAACAAATGCAAGGGCAATGGATCTGAATTCTGATGTATTATTGTTGATTATGGAACTTGAAATTTTTCTGTTTCTTATATGGTAATTGTTAAACTTGTAAGTTATATAGTAATTGTTATGCTTGTAAGAAATTGGTTTCCTTTTTTTGTTACAGTGTTACAGATATATCATGCCATTGGTCTGGACTAGCGGTCTTCAATGTGTAAGTTATTAAAGGTTTACTTTCAATGGCTAGAAATGTGAGAAAGAGTATGCTTATTTTTTTGTTTTTAATCTTTCTCTTAAAAAGTATGGCGAAAAGTAAAAAATCCAATACTTTATTTCTTGATCCTTTTCTCTTTTTGGGTACTTACTTCTTGGATAGCTTGTAGTATAATCTCATCAGCTTAAGTTTACAATTGTCAATTGTTTCTTGATTTCGGTCTTCAATAAGAGGGAAAAATACAATTTACTACCTACCATGAGTTTTGTTGAAGCATATATATATATTTTTTTTGATGGCTGGACCGGTTAACGGATCACTTGCAATGCTGCATAATAAGGATAAACTATCTGCAGTCAAAAGGTGGGCAGTGTGGTAAATCTTGTAACGTCGGCTTGTTAAACTGAATCACGTAAATCTTGATGTTCTGCTCAAATTTTTTTTTAATAAGTGAGGCTCAACACTTGAAATATTTAATTGAAATAGAAGGTGAATTGACGAAAACCATATTCGAATTCAAGACATCTGCTTTTCTACTATATTAAATCACCACTTTGTCCAAAAAAATTAAGTTTATAAAAAGAGATAAATTAAATTATTTAATTAATATTTAATATTATGCATCATCTCAAACGAAGATAATAGAATAGTGATAAGCAAGTTGCTCTTAAACTATTGAATAGTAATTAAAAACACTATTAAAAAAAAAACAAAAAGTGATCAATACATTGTATCGATCGGAATGAAGAAGCCAAAAGTGGTGATAAGCAAAGTTGCTCCGGGAAAAAGAAGGTTGATCTTCTTCTGTCCAATAATTCAAATATGGGGAAGTGGAAATACTAGCTCAGCCAGCCTGTTAAGTCTAAAAAATGGCAAAATTCGAAATTTCTAAAAACTAAAATGATATCAAATTCAACTGCATAATTAACTTTTATTTTATTTCTTTCTAAAATTACGAAAACAACCACCGATAGATTCACGTTCAACTCGGACAGAATGAAGATATCAAGGGTACAACTCTACAAAGACTTAAATTTCAAGCAAAACGAGGCTCAAGATCAAGCATAAAATTATCATGCGATGGACCGCTCAATCAACCTGAGTTCTTTTGTAACATCCACCATTGTCGGCCTTACATCTGGATCGCCCTCTATGCATGTGAGAGCAAGCTGTAGCACAGCTTGTAATTGCTGCTCCACACCAGTTCCTCCTCCCTCTGCCAAGATTGTAGGATCCGTAATATTACTGGCGTGGTTTCTCAAATAACCTAGCAACTTCTCATTCTTAAAATCATTACCAGCTAGTTTGCATAAACGATAACTATCTTGTCCAGTTAAAAGCTGTAATAGAACCATACCAAAGCTATAGACATCCGTTTTCTCTGTTACGATGCTTGTAGCCATATATCTAGGGCATAAGGAACCCAAAGTTCCGATCACCCGATCAACTACCACGTGAGTTTCACCCTCAGGAATTGAAATGGAATGTGAAAAATCACACAATTTGGGAACGTCATCATGGTCTAAGAAGATATTTTCCAATTTTATATGCCTATGGATGATGGGTCTGAAGAATGCTGTGTGAAGATATGCAATTACATAAGCAATTTGCCTTGCAATCTTTAACCTACTATGCCACACCATGGACATACCTTGTCGTCGAGAGATATCAATTTGATCGGCAAGGACTCCATTTTGAGCATATTCATACACTAAAGTCGGAGTTGAAGTCTCGAGACAACATCCTACCAGTCTTAGAATGTTTTTGTGAGCGCTCGTCTTTGCTGAAATAGCTATATCAGTTAGGGCCAAGTCCTTTGTGGAAATAGCTATACTCCCTACGGCCAAGTCCTTTCTGGACACTTCTTTATAACTCTTAATGGAAAGTATTCTGCCTTCAAAAGAACCCTTGTACAATTCATACCCCTGGTCTGCATGAAGAATAAGGCGATGATCAAAGCTATTGGTTGCCAAGATAAGCTGTTGATAGGAGAAGGTACGGATGGGCATAGGCCTGCCGTTACAAGAGGCCACCACCTTCTCCAATACAAGCCCTCCGTTCTCTAGAAATGCTCTCTTTCTCTCTCTCTTTCCGGCCATTCTTGACAGATGTTCTTCTTCTTCTTCTCCCCCCACCCTGCAGGGCTTGAATGTGGGTTCACTTTAATTAATACCCTTTCCCCCAGCGTCCCCGAAAGCAGATGGATATTTCGTGGGAAGTAAGTGTAGCGCAAACCTTCTTTGACAATACTGGAGGAGAAGTAATTAATAATTGGGAGGAACAGTCAACATGTCCCACGCGCAAAGTCTCTATCTGACTATCTCCACTCGTGGGAAAAGGATCCTTTCCATTTCAAAATCCTTTCATTTCCTCCATTTAGTGCATTTTGAAGGGTAGTGTTGTCTAAAATTTTTAATGATAGTAGTGCATTAAATGCAATACTCTTCAAAATGCACTAAATGGAGGAAATGGAGGGATTTTGAAATGGAGAGAATCCTATTCCCCACTCGTGAGGGATGCTTCAGTGCATTCTGTGGTCCGCATTGAAGCATCCCTCACGAGTGGGGTGGCCCATTTATCAATTTTCTTGTAACTACAAAATTAATAAAGCATTTATATTTATAAATGAAAAGAAAAAGTATCCAAAGAAACAGAAACAGAGGAATGGGGTGGCCCATATAGGCCATGGCCACCCCCCAACTCACAAGGAAAAAATAAATAAAAAATTGAAGGTAAAAAAAAAAATTTCCTTGGCCCCTACCCATACGAAACTCTGCCTCCGTCCTTGCATGGAACACTTACCAAAAGAACAACCACAAATCAATAGGACAAAACAATAAGACAACCTACCATATAAAATTTAAATTTCATTTGAAAAATCGGTTAATTGTCGGTTAATCGATGAAATTTTTTGTATACTGCCTACCAAACCGAACCAATGTCAAAATAATATTTTTATTCTGCCTACCGACTGCTGAAAGTTAATTGTTTATCAGTGATGATTCAATGACGGTAAATTGTAAATTTGCTCACCCCTAATTGGGGAGACCATTCAACATGTCCTACACAAAGTCTTTACATGTAACCTTTGTCAACAATAAAATATTAGATGATTGGGGTGGGTATGATTAGGTAGGTCTAAATTGAGGGATTGATTAGCCTCATGAATTTAAACTACATTTGAAATATATGAGAATATTAAATAGATCCTGCAAAATAATTAGAAAACGTATTACACCACTACCAAACAACAATATTATGATCACCTTCATACGGATTGATTTAAAATTATACTACTAGATTGCTGTTCGTAAAGACTACATATATAAATATTTAAGTCTACGAAAGTATATTAATATATAAGTCTACGGACCACAGTCGTCCCTTCTTATTTTGTAATAAAAAATATATTATATTTTTATTTTATAACTATTTTATAATATTAATATGATAATTTACACCCTTTTTTTTTTTTGTGCTCTTTCTCTTATTATTTTTTTACAAGTAGGGTTTACATCTATTTGAATTTCTCAAATTAAGAGAATATAGTCTCGAAAACATTTTCTAAAATGTGAATCCCACAAAATAATAATAATAATAATAAATCTCAAAACCGTTTTTACCCTTCTTTGGAAAACACATTAACAAAAATACGCATTTATTAGAGTATTTTTCATTCCGTTCTCTAAATTTATTCTCTATTTTAGTTTTTTCTTTTTTTTTAAAGTAACAAAAATCATTTCTTTTTTTAATATTTTAGCTATCTACTTTTTCAAAACTAAGAATCTATTTTTAATGTTCCATTTAAATATCTTTTTTAAGAATTTATTTATTTTATTCTTGAAATGAGAGTGAATGCCAAACTTTTTATGTTTTTTTTTTTTTTAATGATTTGAGAAGAGCTCTCTAGTAGTAGTAGGGAGCACTGTTCATACTTCATACTACCCCAAATTGTTTCCTAAAATAGAAATTTCTCAAAATAAGGAGCGGGATGAGAATGCTGTTAAAGCGACTTGAACAACCGCTGCAATTATTTTAAAGAAAAACTAACGGCTATTTGAGAGTGGGGAAGGCAAAACGACGAGAGGTTTCCCCCGTTTAATATCATACAATACGACGCCAAGCAGTAAAACCATTTTGCCGGGAAACAGCTAAAAGGCGCTTTAGTTGGATCCGTTAGGTTTTGAGCGGAGTGGCCTCGCATTTCGCCTCTCTCTCTCTCTCAGAGCAATAACAGCTGGAGAAATCCAATGGCGCTGAGACAAGGTCAAGATCATATGCTCTCGCGCCTTGTGCGGTCGTGTCTGCACCTCATTGTATCTCCGCCATTTTCTAACAGACGCTCTTATTCTTCAGAATTACACGCTCTTTTATACTCTACTTTCTCTGCCTCTCCCCCCCCGCAAAACCTCTTTCAAGGGTTTCGATTTTTAGGTAAAAATTACGATTTTATGTTTTATTTTATTATTTTTCTTGTTCTTGTTGAAGAATTGGAGATAGATATTGTTTGATTGAGTGACTTTTTTCTTTTTAAGTTTTGGTGATGAAATATTGGTGGGAATGTAGGCATTTGGGCAAGGCTTTGGTGGTTCTCGCAATTTCTGTGATATGAGTGCTTGATTCTTCTTCCCTCTGTTTCGTCGAAGCCGATACAGCAATTACTTACTGAGTGACACCATGTCTGCACCACTTTCTCCAAAACCTGGTAAGCCCGGTTCGAAATCTTTTCATGTTTCTTCGTATATTTCCTTGTTAATAAATAATAAGTTCCTTATCAGGTTCATATTCCCTTGTGCACCGACCATAAGAGCTAGAGTTTGGAATGTGATGCATTATTGTTTTAAAAAGATTCCAAATATTCAGTAAATGGAAAACTTTCTGTGATTTTATTCACCTGTGCACGAATATCAGCAATATTGCCACCAGTCAGAGTGTAAGTAGGATTATATATATCTGCAGAAGAATAGTATTAAGGGTTCAACTGTAATGATAATTATTATCTTGTTTCTTTTTTTTCTTGGGTGTTTAACAGCCAAAGAATTTTGTTGCCTGCTGATTGCACAAATAGATTTATATTCATATGCTTTGACATGCTGAGAATGAAAATAGCAATGATAGGAAACTCTTTAATTTTTTTCTATTTTGATACCTCACATATGGTGGTTATATATAATGATAGTATGCTTACAGCCCAGGAAAGATCTGATGTTGAAAACTTCGATGATGAGAAGAGGACTAGAATTGGGTCTTTGAAGCAGAAAGCAATCAATGCCTCCACCAAGTTCAGGCATTCGCTGACAAGAAAGGGTAGGAAAAGTAGTAAAGTCATGTCTGTTGAAATCGAGGATGTGCATGATGTGGAGGAGTTGCAGGCTGTGGATGCTTTCCGTCAAGCGCTTATATTGGAGGAGCTACTGCCTGCGAAGCACGATGATTATCATATGATGCTCAGGTGTTTTTTTTTTTTGTTCCACCATCAGTTCTGTGGATGAATGTGTATGGTTTTGGTTCTACTACATGGCCATAGATAAACAAAATTTGTTTATAAAGAAGTAAAGGAAAAAGGATAATTTTTTAAAGGGAAAAATGGATTATTCAGATTATAAACAATATGTTCATGTATGTATACTTCTGTTAGATTGGTAAATTATCATATATCCCATTCTTCTAAGCTCACAGTTGCATATAACTGCACTGAAATCAATGTGTTGCCAGAAGATTAAACATCTTAGTTAATATTTGACAGTGCCTTTGGAAGTAAATGGCATGCATTGAGTAGTTTGTGAAGATTAATTCTATGAAAGAGGGGACGAACATAAGGGCTGTACTTCTTTTCTTATAAAATGCCATTTGTTTAAACTTTTTATCAAGTAATTTTAAAACGTTGCCCTTTGATTCTACAGATTTTTGAAGGCCAGGAAATTCGATATTGAAAAAACAAAGCAAATGTGGTCTGACACAATCCAGTGGAGGAAGGAATTTGGTGCTGACACTATTATTGAGGTATTTATTGCAGAAACGGGTGGCCGAGGCTACAGATGGTTCAAAGTTTTTATTATTTATTTGCTTTCATTTTTTGCTCTAATTGTGCTTTCTTTTCTATTTTCAAAAAAGAAGTTTAATTTCCCAAGTGTGCCACTTCAGCTGAGCTGCATTCATTTTTTCTTTTCTTATCCCTTTTTCTAAAGGACTTTGAATTTAAAGAAATCGATGAAGTCCTGGAATACTATCCCCAAGGGCATCATGGAGTAGATAAGGATGGACGACCTGTGTACATCGAGAGATTAGGCAAAGTAGATCCAACCAAGCTGATGCAGGTCACAAACATGGACCGATATGTGAAATACCATGTACGGGAGTTTGAGAGGACATTTGCTGTAAAGTTCCCAGCTTGTTCAATTGCAGCAAAGAAGCACATTGATCAAAGTACAACCATCCTGGATGTGCAAGGAGTGGTACGTGAGAACAATAATAAAAAATTAGGTAGCTGTAATTTTGCAAAGGTGCCTACAAAATTAAAAAAGATCCTGTAGAGCACAAACAATGAGAGAAGAGAGAGAGATAGTGAGGGAGAATGTTTTGCAAAGCAATCTTGATGTTCTGTTTATTTTTTATTTTTTTGGATAATGATTATCTTGATGTTGAATCAATGCCACAGGGACTGAAAAATTTCAACAAAGCTGCCAGGGAACTTATTGGTTCGCTTCAGAAGATTGATGGTGACAATTATCCCGAGGTAATGTCTTTCTGATTTGTTGTCTATGTACCTTGTATTTATACTGAAGATAACAGGACTATTGATGCCATGTGGATTTTTTTCTTCACTGCAGACTTTGAGTCGGATGTTCATCATCAATGCTGGTTCTGGATTTAGAATATTGTGGAACACTGTGAAGTCTTTCCTTGACCCTAACACTACAGCAAAAATCCATGTATGGACACATCTTATGCTGAATCTGCTTGTTTTGATTTAGGGAATGTATTAATCAGTAACTCGTATTATTAACCAGGTTCTTGGCAATAAATACCAGAGCAAGTTGCTTGAAATAATTGATGCTAGGTAAAAGTTTCTAATGATTAAAGTACTTTGCACTTCTATCTCATCTTGGTTTCTTATCTTACTTTTTTTTATTATATCTACTCTATTTTAGATGAGTAATTTCTTCTTTCATTTTTCCATTTTTCTTTTTGTACTTAAAATTATTTGGCTGTCTTGGTGCACCAGTGAGTTGCCAGAATTTCTAGGAGGCACTTGTACCTGTGCCGATCAAGGAGGCTGCATGCGTTCTGATAAAGGCCCATGGAAGGACAATGAGATACTAAACGTGATTTAGAAAACTCCTTTTTTACAATTTTCAGTTTTCCCCTGTTACTTACAAGTCGACGGACTATCTTTGTATGATTTAAACTAGAATTAGCAACCTTATTTATTTGATTTATGGACCTGCAGATGGTTCAAAATGGTGATCATAAATGTACAAAGAAACCCAAGACTCAAATCACTGAGGAGAAGACAATTTCTGAGGACAAGATAGTGTACACCAAGGTCTTGCTTGATCTTTGAACATGTATCTGTTCTGCTTTTTTCCTCATTGATATACCCCTCTAATTGTAATGTTTTTTGGTGCTGGATTATCTCCATCCGAATTATTTGTGCTTTCCAATGGCTTTCCGTGCTCCTTGTCAATGATAAACTGACTAATTTATTTCATGTGTCCTTTTTCAGGGACGTGACTCTTCCAGCATGGAGGCAGCTCCAGATGTAGATGACATGCAATCTTTCCCTTATAGACTTCCAGGGGAGCATATCAAGCACACACAACTCGCTCCTATCCGTGAAGTAAGTATTGCAGGCTTCATGTTTAATCTTGTCAATAATTTTTTTTTTTCAAAAAAAAAAAAAAAAAACTCTGTCTCTGTGTCAGAAGCTAGTTTAAGCAGAAAGAGTTGCTTAGGGCATCTGGAAAATATTTTTGCACCATTGGCATTCATTCTCTTGATGAATCCAATGAAGCTAAATTCAAAGGACCTTGTTTATAGTGTGAGGCATCCAAGTTGGAATGCCTGGTGGTGGAATATATTAGGTTCATAAGTACCTAGAAACCTTGTTCTACGGGTTGTTGAGCATTACTTTTTTTTTATTTTGGACACGTGACTCTGAAAAGACTGGAGCGCCATGGGTTCCTAGTATGACACAAGTCAAAATGCCCTCCTTTGTTTGTCTTCATAGTAGGTGTTGGGGGATCTGAAATGGGTAGAGTTCCACTTCGTTTTATTTGTGTTTGATGTACATGCACTCTTTTATGCTCACTTATTTCTTCATCCCCCGCAACCCCCGGCTCGGAGGCTTCCCGATTTCCTCTGTATTTTGTCGCTTTTGTCAATATAAGTGACAGTTCTAACTTTTGATGAACAACAAACCCCACAGGTTTCCATTACACAAGATTTCCAAGAAACCTACAGGTATGAAGAATTTGTCCCAGTGGTTGATAAAAAAGTGGATCTGACTTGGCAAAAGATGGTAGATAATGAAAGATTTTCCCTTTCAAAAGGTACACCGCCTATGTTTATTGTTGCAGATATACATACATACTCATTTTTAAAGTATTTATGGGCTCTTATCTATATCATGAAGAGTAATAAAGTAACTGCACAGATCTGAGCATGACTATTAGGCTTGCCTATTTTTCCTGACATAGTTTGTTTTGGAATTTCAAGAAGAAATTAGAAAGAAGTGGCAATTGTTTCCCTACGTTTACTTTCAGACATTTGAATTAGATCTGGGATCATTTACGAAAAAATGGGGGAACCTGGACCTGGTGTGTTCAGCATGTTCCTCCATCTAACTCGAGTATTCACAATGTTATGAACTGGTCCGGTGTCTGCATATGTCATGGCTTTACAGCACCTGTCACAACATGTCACCTAGGAAGAAGATACAGGAGAAAATTGTACTTATGTTGCATATGTTAGTTTTCACTAATTAGCCTAGTTAAATCATAAGCTTTAGTCAGGAAGAGCATCATAATTCTGTCAACCATTTTCTTTTAGTTGATTACAAAGCAAAACAGGGTGCTATTGCTAATATAATGATGATGACCAATTTTTATCAACACTTCTATTATTTCCTTCTTAAGAATTTATGATATATAGGCTTTTCCTGATAGAGATACCCTTTATGAAACCAGCAAATGGTAGAGTATATTTGTATGCATGTGGACCATTTTTTGATAGATTAAATTCACGATTGTGTGAATTTTTGGGGTTATATGCTTTCCTTATGCAAAAACAATGTTTAGGCGACCTTATTCTTTCTTTTGTATTTTGCCTTCCGATCCAAATAGCATTTGCTATATTATTTTGAAAAAAAAATCATACATATTATAAGTTTTCTATAACTTCAGCAGCAGATTGTTTTGCCATGCATGATGCTTGCAAAATTCCTGAAGGGTTCAGCTCTCAAATTTTTACTGGTCTTATGGCCATTATTATGGGCATTGTCACCATGGTCAGATTGACCCGCAACATGCCCAAGAAGGTCACAGATGCCACCATCTACTCCAGCCCCTTTTACTGTGTTGACACCATGTTCAAAGGCCAGGCACCTTCACACCAGTTTCCTGAACCTGCCATCTCTGGCGTCGAGTACATGTCTGTCTTGAAACGCATGGCTGAATTGGAAGAGAAAGTTAGTGTTTTGAGCATGAAACCTGCTGGCATGCCAGCTGAGAAGGAACAAATACTGAATGCTGCTATAAGCCGGGTTGATGCCTTGGAGCAAGAGCTTATGGCAACCAAGAAGGTACTCATTGTTGGTTTCCAGGAAATTCCTTGTTATGCATATAATTAAAGATAGCAGTAAAAGCCGGTCAAAAGGGGGGGAAAACAAAAGCTATTATTTGCATGATGATTGTGTCCTATTTGTTTAGAGACCTGCTATTCTTTCATCTCTTATCCATATTTTTTTCAAATCCACCATTGGATATGTAAGACCCACATGATCCAATGGTGGATTTGAAAAAAATATGGTAGCAAAAGTTTTGGGAATCCTATCCAATTAGATACCTGATTGTGTTGGAGGTTTTTTGATCCCATACTGATTACTCTTGGATTTTCAGGCTTTAGAGGACTCACTTGTCCATCAAGAGGAGCTCATAGCTTATCTTGACAAAAAGAAGAAGAAGAAGAAGAAATTGGTATGTTACCAAAGACCATAACATTGCTGTATTTATTTTTGTTCATCAACATTAAGTTTTAGGTGGAATTGTCTGATTTTCAAACTTTGGCATATAATGCAGTTTAGCTGGTGAAGAAGGAAATGCTGAACGCCTAGAGATGCTCTCTCAGGATACCAAGTGCGGTGATGTTCACTTCTCCAAAGCCACCTAAATGTACTCTCCGTCCCCTTGCAAAATATATAAATCAAAAGCTTTTGTCGAATATTTAATTTGCGTATATATATAATATATATATTCAGTAATAATTGGGGTCCCGTCCATCTAAATGCCAAACAAGTCTTAGAGCATCAATTTTTATTGTCCTTATTATGGTGTGGATGATGACCAAAGAGAGAGAATGCCACCAAGGTTGGTGCACCTATAAACAAGTGATATTCTCGATGCTTGTGCTCCGTGATAAGGAGCAAAAGGCCAGAGATTAAGATCTTGGATGGCAAATAAAACAAAAAGAAAAAGAAAAAAAGAAAAACAGTGTTGGAAGAGGAAAATGAGGTATTACAATTCTTAATATAATCGATTTACAAATATTTGACCATCTACATTTTAGTAGCTAACGTGATAAGTGGTAGCGTTAGTTTGTAAACTAATCTGAGGCCGAAACTAGAAAAAGAGATACAGAAGGGGAGGATATAACCAATCGATGAAGGAACAAGGAACGTTGTGTTTTGATAGAGGTATGAGAGCCGTTTTGTTAGAATGTTTTAACATCGGAAAACCATGGAAAACACAACTAATTTGAATACCCATGTGACCTAGCAAGCAATAAGCACTTACTTACATAAATGGAAATGACAAGTATAATATGGGTTATTACATGGTAGATAGTATTTTAGTAACTAATATGATAATATGATAAGTGAAATATAAATTAGAAAAAGAAACTTATAATTTATAGTACTCTTATGAGCACTAATAAAAGACTGACTAATTTTGCTAAACATGAACAATTGTCATATATAGAGGTCGACCAATTTGCACATGAGTAGAGCCCAGTACAATAAAAACGTGGGCAAGCATTAAGTCCATGAGAGTAGCTAGCCTGGTAAGCAGGAAGAGGATCCTCTTCATTTCAAATAAAATGAAGAATATTCGGTTAGTCTTTTTTAGAAGGGTAAAATTGTCATTTTAATTTTTTTTTGACAATTTTACCCTTCTAAAATACACTAACCAGATACTATTCATTTTATTTGAAATGGAGATGATACTTTTCCTGGTAAGCATAAGTTAGGCTTATCTAATTTTCATAATTTCAGTAGTAAATTTTTTAAATTACAGCCTTCAAATTGTCTCCTTTATTGGTGATCGTGGTGACTAAAAGCCCTCAGACGTCATAACTACCTATATATGATGCACATGATAGGGGCAGGAGGCACAGCCCTCTACTTCTAAGGTCTCGTTTTGGCTCTGCTCCTTCCTCCTTCCTCAAACCCTGTCATTATTATTAACAAAAACAAATCATATCAAACCAATTTTCTTGAATATAATAAATGGACAAAGATTTCTTTCAAAATTGAGTCAAAGAAAATTCCTTTCATATGTGTTCTTTAAATAATATGTATTTTTCCCATGTTAAGGGATATATATATATATGGCCAGAAGAATTGAATATCTTACCGGTTGCATGGCTCTAATGGGCTTGCTGTGCGAGGACTTCGTATAAGGCGTGCTCAATGCCTGCAAAAATCAAAACCTGTTTGAGTTCCAATGAGAAGTGCACGTTCTTTAATACAGCTAGTGTGTGGGTTATTTTTTGCATATCTTATGTGCTCCATAGTAACACGGTAGCTTTAATTTATGAAAGTGGATTCCACTTCTTTTTTTTAAATGACAGAAATTTCTCGAGAAATGCCACTTCGTATATTCACTCCACTCCTGAAGGGCAATGCGCCCTCCACGAATTGGGTTGAACAACCCCAAAAAGTTGTTTACACCCATAAAAATTCAAACTTTAAATCTAGCGGAAATGCCAACAAATTCAAAACCTTTGTTACTTGGGCGGGTTTATAGTAGATTCTACGTTTCTTTCTCGATTGCACTAGTTGTCTGATATTAGTATACCATGGCTATGAGGCTATCAAATCATGATCACATACATGGATTCAGAAGAGATCAAACGTTGGAAAGTAAAAAAAGAAAGTAATCACCTGGACTTGTTGATGAAGGAAATGGATGTACCCAATAGCTTCTGTTAATACGGTGGCTGTGTCTGTCTGCAACCTCCATCCATTCAAAACATTAAAAAAAGTTGACAGAACAGAACAGAACAGAAGCATGGCCGATCGAAGATATTATAATCCCCTTTCTTAGAAACACATAATTAGTGGGTTCTGATGAAGCATATTGAAACGACAGAGAATAGAGAGATGGTAATTATACCTTGCCAAAAGGTGCCACCAACTTCTGCAGAGCTGCAATCCTGTCCATTAGCTTCTCCTTTCGTACCTAGTTTAAAACCAATCCCACAAGCGCACATGCACTATTACAAAGTGGAGTAATTAAAATTTAACTTGAATATTTGTTGAGTATCTTATATATCTATATAATGACCTTCAGTGGTGGGCATGAGCATCGTGACGCTGACCGCGACTTCTTAGCTTCTGCAAATGACTCTTTTGGCTCAGAAGCACTACTTTCTCTCTTTGCTCTTCTAACTCCATTCATTAAACCTGGCGTCTTTTAAAATCAAGGAGAAAATTTTAATTTATGAATATTGTGGAACACTCCAAAATTTTAATTTATGTTTAGGTTCTTCCGCTATTTGTAACGACTTCTACCATTATCAGCGACGATATTGAAGTCGATCGTCAACTGATAACCTTTTTTTACGAAGCAAATGTGATGTTATAAGTGAAGACTTTTTAGACTTTGATGATTAAGAGAACAAAATTTGTAAGGAGAATTCTTAGAATGTATAAAGTAAAAGTTATCCACACATACGAAGAGGATAAAGCAGAAAGAAATGTAAACTTGAAACGGAAAAACTGGAGGATTTCCTTCGATATAATCAAATATCTGATACAATATTGTCATTACTAGCTATCTAGCTCCTTCAAACTTTTTCTAACAATATATAATACGGTCATTGAGTCTATATATGTATATTGGCTTTACTAGCTAGCTATAGCTAAAAGTATGTATATTTTATTAAAGTATTGATTAAATGATTAAATTTACATCTTCCTATGAACTTAAGTTTTTAAGATAATTGGTAATTTAACATGGTATCAGAGCCAAAGTCCTGAGATTGAACTTTGACTCCGTCAATTCATTCCTATTTAAATTAAATATTTTACGTGTTGTGCATCACCTATTAAAAATGTAATTTGAGCCCACATGTGAGGGGAGTGTTAAAGTATTGATTAAGTGATTAAATTTATTTCTTCCTATAAGTTTAAACTTTTAGGATAACTAGTGATTTAACATGTTTAAAATGTCGTGTTTCAATAACAATAATAAAAATAATAAAAATAATAAAAGACAGTAATTAGTTTACTGAGAGTCTGAGAGTGCCAAAAACTCCAATGGTATGCATTTATCTTCCCCTCTAGGGTCTAAACCTCTAGCTAGCCCATTTTTTGTTCTCAGTTAATTATATACCTTTATTTTTTTGCAGTTGTAATTGCAATGGTCTATATATGCTTATGATAATTTTACTAACAGAAGCAAAAGCAATATCATATATATCAATGATTTAATTACTGGGAAGAAGAAGAAGAAGATGCTCACCTTGTTGGAGCTGTTTGATGGGCTGTCTGAGAGGTCTTGCATGTGATCAGGGCTTAGAGAAGTACTAATTCCTTTAGGAGCACCTACAACATCATGTGAAGCCTGGCTAAAATTCCCACCATAATTGGTAGATGTCAAGAGATCCAATGTTTGCAAGTTTAAGCCCAAAGAATTTGAAGCTAATGAAGAAGATAGATCTGAAGTTGAAAAACATGGGAAAACATGGCTGAAATTATAACTACTGGATCCAGCTACTCCTCCAAAACTTGCAGGGTTCTGACTATTAGAGTACAAATCTCCAGCCGAAGGCTCTTGTCCAGCAGAAGAGAAGTTGCCGAGACATAGATTCTCACATAGATCATAATTAGCAGAACATTGATGTCCATGATGTTTTGTTGGTAGTGAAAGTGATTGGTCTTCTGCAATATTAGAGAGGCTGTTGCATACCATTTCACTCAATTTTGGGAAAGTGTCTGGCATCTCTTCTTTGAATTTTGGAAGCAGCAGCTGATTGGCTGATTGTTGGCTACTTTTTGCATCACAAAAAAGTAAGTCTTGACAAACCGAAGGTCGGCTAAGAAGAGGATGATCATCGATGGAAAATTTTGGCCATGATTCCCTTGAACTAATTGGGACGCTTTCAGCTGTGATCATATTGATATAGCTATTGTAGTTACTACCATTTCTGCATGATCAATATTGAAGAAAATTAGAGAGAGAAATTCGTATATATAAGCAGCCAATCCAACGATTCAGAAAAATAAAAAGATTGGAGTTCAAATATTATAGTAAGCTTAGCCAAATAGCCAAATAGAGACACGAAGATTTACATGGTACTGTTTTAGACCTAACAAAAATATTACAAAATCACACAAAATACTCTCCTAATTAGTCTGTAAACTGTAATTAGGTGCAAGACATAAGTGTATAAAACCCTTTAGAAAGGTCTTCAAGCTACGTCAACAAACATATATATATATATATATATATATATATATAAACTCACAAAAGATTAACCCTAGGAAACTAACTTTATTCTAGTGATCAAGCGCCTCAACTATGAAGAAACCAGTGAATATTATATTTTAGTTTTACACATACTGATCACCCTTAACTATATATTCTTAAAAAAGATTAGCTTGGTTGAGAAGTGGTAATATATATGTGTACTCTTGACTCTAGCTATGCGTAATCATTTTATATGTTTCATTGATGTTACTGAAAACATCAGAAAACAAGACCTCTTGAATCCTCGGATTGAATATATGTGTGTATATATATATTATCAAGTTTTAACAGCTTAATTTTGCATGGATTTAGTTATATTAAGACAAGCTCAAGAAAATTAACTACGTACTGGAGATGCATATATATAGATGTAGTAGTACTTACAAAACGAAGCTTGGGCTCCAATCATGGGTAGCTGATGCTTTATAGCCAGGTTGGGTTGCTGAAGTAAAAATATACTCAGTGAACTGTTCTTGGAGCTGATGCTGATGATGAATATTTGTAGACTCCATTAGATTTAGTCTTTATGAACTTGAAAATCCCAAGATGATGAGTAGATGGAGTTAATTAACTAACTGCACGGATCTGCCACTCTATTCAAAAACAAATATATAGCTCAAATGATACAGACAAACCCACACTCCTCTCCTTTTGCCTTCTCACTTGGTCGTATTTTCTCTTTTACTCTTCAAGTCTAAGCTTAAAAGTTGCCTTCCAAATAAAAGAGAACGAAGGTTCCTTTCTCTCTCTCTCTCTTGACAAGTGACCTTTTTCTTATGTATAGGAAACTTTAAGCAACTTAACTTGCTCTTGAAACCCTATATCTTCCATATTATATTGGAAAAAAAAACCATTTATGAGATCATGTATATATAATGTCTTCGGTTTAGAGGCTCAAAAACACATGGTTTTCTCCTCCACCCCCCACAACCCCACCTCCAAATCATTCGATGGGCCTCACAATATTCTGGATACTGTAAATAGGTATTAAAGCCATGCCATTAGAGAACAAGCAAGACATAATTATGGACCTTTTGCTCATTCATCAAAAAAAAAAAAAAAATTATGGACCTTTTTACTTGCTAATTAACCTAGATTTAGGACCCACCATCATATATATAGAAACATGTCGCCCGCTACTTAATTTGTATAACTGCATTAATGATTTTCTCAGAAAATAAGTCAATTTATTTCCACTGGTATGTAAATATGCTGCATTTATAGTGATGCCTGATACATTAATTAAGGTAATCTAATTAGGTTTAAATTTGTTAATTC
The DNA here is from genome assembly GCF_901000735.1 of Corylus avellana. Lineage (NCBI taxonomy): Eukaryota > Viridiplantae > Streptophyta > Magnoliopsida > Fagales > Betulaceae > Corylus > Corylus avellana. Next base: position 2,411,142 of record NC_081542.1, on the reverse strand, counting down.
AAATGCCTTGCACTAATATGAGTTAAATTCTTAAATGATATTAAGAAGGAAATTCCATAAACAGATCAAACACAAGCACATTACTTATTGAAATGAGAAGTAAATTACAAAACTAGGATTCGAATTTAAAATCTCTAGTTATTATCTCTGTTATGATATCATATGTGTTTGACATGCAATTGTTTTTTGAGCATGCACGAATAAATTTCTATAACATCTGAATTTTTGCGGGTCATAGGAATATTATTGTTAAGAAAGCGGGAGAAGTTTATTAATTAATGACATAAATCATTAACTTATAATGAATCCAAAAGATTAGTACACAAGGAAGAGTCCAGTCACCGATGTGTTTAATTATTGTTATATGATTGTGGCGGTTCTGGATTATTAGATTTTATTAACTATATTAAGCTGTCTTTCACTAATTAAAAAAGAAGGACTATTTTAATCAGATCAGCCCCCACAAAAGTTAACGTCAGAGAAAAAGGTTATGGGAGAATGTGAGATAAAGATCATGGGCAAGTTTGTCGCCATGCCACCTCCAACTTCATCGAAATTAATTCCTCTTTCTTTCTGCCTCTTCATTATATATGTTACAAAAATTTGTTGGGATCTTAAAGGAAAATTTTTGTCCATTAATTAAAAAATTTATTTATTGGAAAAACATTGGGATCCCAAGATGCCATTTGTATATACGTTCTAGGTCACATGGAATTTAAAATTACAAGTGAAAGTATGTAGTCTGTCTAATCCACTTTCCATACATATATAATCACGAATTGGAATCCACGTTGGATCCATTATATGCTTCGACAGCTTTATGAAAAAAAAAATCCTTATATACATTATTAAATTCTAGATAGATGGAAAAGAATTATTATTTGTTATCAATTATTGCTAGTCAACCAAGCTCAAAATTCAAGCTGTTTTTAATTGTCTAAGAGTGCGTTTTTAAATAAAATTATATTTTTAAATGGAAAATAATAAAATATATTTTTTTTAAATACACAATTTTAAATATTAAGGTTAATAATTTTTTTAGTACTGGAGTTTTGAGGTTTTTTAATTTTCCCGCTTAGGTTTTGAAACATGACAAAACTAGTACCTCCGATTTTGGAAAAGACCGAATTACCACCTCCAGTTTGAAAAATTTGATGGGGGTGGCCGAACCACCTCGGCCACCCCCAGTTTGACCTCAGCCACCCCAAGGCCAGTCTGGGGGTGGCTAGAATTTTTCAAACTAGAGGTAGTGATTCGGTCTTTTTCAAAATCTGAAGTACTAGTTTTGTCATATTTTAAAACTTAGGGGAAAAAATTAAAAAACCTTAAAACCCAAGTACCAAAAAAGTTATTAACCCTAAATATTAAATCACAATTTTATCTATTAAACCTAATATTTGATACTTTTTCATAATTAATCATATATCCATGCCAAGCGGGGGAACGTTGCATTGATTTGGCGCTCCTATCAAAAGCAGAGAAATCCAAACATATTCCTCACAAGATTGGCAACAACGCCGAGGATTCAGCCAAGTTTCCCGCATCCCCTCCCCATATATTTTCTCATTATTACATATTTGCATGATTTATCATAGATAAATTTAATCTTTTGATACGATAATGAAACTTTACGACTCATGAAAGTAACACATTTATTAGTGTATAAGCACTTAAAAAATGAGGTATAAAGTTGCCCAATTGAAAGGCTTTGGATTTATAAAGCCAATATAATTAAATAAATATTGATGATGCTAAAATCTGCACGGCCAACTTTACGTTAAGAGGGGCCAGAAATTATAGGGAAGAATGGCTCTTAGAAGCCTGTCGGGGTGAACAGGTGGGGAATACCTATAATACCTAATTAGTTGAGAACTTGGAAAAAAGTCTTTCTTCCTCGACCGAAAGAGTTATGGAAGAAGTGTGTGCTTTTGGAATGAATGAATGAATGGAGTGCTTAATTACCTCCCCTTTTAAACCATGTTCCCTCCAGTTGAAGGTCATTCTTCCCTCAAACAATCATTCATGCCATGTGCGCCTTCCAACTAGATTGTGTGTGGTTCGTCCATGAATATTTTAATTTTATTCTCTTAAAACTAAAATTAAAAAAATAAAAAATAAAAAAAATAAAAAAATAAAAAAAACCAAAGGAGTGCATAAATAAAAAAATAAAAATAATAATAACAAGTTTTTTTGGCATATATAAAAGATTAGCACTGTAGTTGGCATAAATTACAAATTACTTAATGTCGTATGAAAGTAAATTCAGAAGTCTAGCTAAGATATGTCAAAAAAATAATTTAGTTTCTACAATTAAATTCCGTTAAAATATTTTACAAATTCTGTTAGATGTCACGTCAACGCTAATAAAATGGTGACACGTGTCACTCTTAATTAAAAAATATATAAATATATTAAACCAAAAAATAATTTTCTTCATTTTTTAAAAAAAATTACATTTTTAGTTTTTATTTTATTAATTTTTTATTTTGGTTTTTAAGAGAATAAGGGTATTATAGAAATATAATAATAATTAAAAAAAAAAAAAAAAAAAGTGGCATTTTTTACACACTTTAGTAGTTTGATAACGTTGATGTATCACTTTAGCACACTTTAAACTTCATAGGGCTATTTCAAAAACGGTTGAGTTAAAAAAGTTTTTTTTTTTTTTTAGATATTTTTCCCTTTTATTTATTGCATTGTTTTTTTGTTAATTGTTATGTTCAACTTAGCGTACAATAGAGTTTCTTATTAGGTTGACAATTCAAAAGAAAAAAATGAAGAAACATTGTCAATTTAGTAGCATAAAAGGTTAATAAGGCATTTATTTTTTTAAAAAAATAATAATTATTGGCTCAAATCTAATAACCCTTTGAAATATACAATGGTTGATGGCCCATCATAGCTTAATGTTGTATTAGCATAATCCAAGCCTAAAACGAAGACTTTTGCTATAAATATCTCTTTTCCCCATTGCATTTGGCACAAGGAAAAAGAAGTATGACTAAAATCAGAATATATGTTTTTATCTTTGTTATCCTCTTGATGATCATCTTCGCATTTTCTATGAACGGAGGTAAGTAGTTTCAATTCTATTTGTTATGCCTATAATTAGCATTCAATATAGCTTTTAACTTGGAATCAGTTAAATCAAAAGTAGTTCGTATCATTATTAGACATGTTATATAAATTCTTTTTCCCCTAATTATTGTCATAACATTAACTAAATGATTAAACCATCCATTTTCTATATGTTTAAACTTTTGGGATAAATGATAATTTGTCTAATTTAAATTAATTAATTTTTTTTTGAAACATTAAATTAATTATTTTAAGTGTTAGGCCATAGTTAGAATACAAGTTAAATAATTAAATTAAAATTTTGAGGTAATTACCTTTTTTCCCAGCAAACTACCACCCTCCATCAATCTGGCCCCATAAACTGACACTCTTACCACATGACTACCTCGGACTACAATTTTCTTATCCAAACCCTCCTTAATTATTCAACCTCGTTAAAAAAACTTTAAATGACGTAAATACCCTAACTTTATAAACAAAATTAGCATATAATACCCTTAAAGTTAATATATATATATATATATGTGGTTAAATTCACTTTATCCTCTGAAGTTTCAGGAATTTTTCAATTCGAACCCCAATATTTAAAAATTGGTAATGTACCCTCTTATGTTTCAAAAATTTTCAATTCAGACCCTCCGTTACTAATTTCTGTCTAATTGGATAGAAATCATCACACGTGCGTCTCTCCTCTATTTCAATTTTGTCCTCATTAAAACCTATGAAATTATGTAATTACCATAATTAAAACCTATGAAATTGAGGGTAATTACGTAATTTTATAGGTTTTAATGATGGCAAAATTGGAACAGAGAGCATCAAAATTTCATGTGAGACGCAAGTGTGATGATTTCCGTCCAATTATAGAAAAATTAGTAACGGAGAGTTTGAATTGAAATTTTTTGAAAATTAGGGGGGTACATTGCCAATTTTTAAACATTGAGTTTCGAATTGCCATATATATAATTCCCTGACAACGGGGGTTTTACTAAGTAAATTGTAGTTCGAGGTAGTCGAGTTGTCAAAATGTCAATTTATGAGGCCATATTAATGGAGAGTGGTAGTTCATGAGAGAAAAAAGTAATTACCTCAAATTTTTCTATCAACTTAAAATTTTGAGACAACTGGTAATTTAATATGGTATCAAAGAAAAGTTTCAAGTTCGAATTTTGTCTACGTAATTTACCTCTGCTTTTAATTAAATATTTTGCATGTTGGGTATCACTTAATTGTGATTTAAAAATCTTACAATTCTTATTTCAACCCTTATCTAAATTTTCACTCATTGATATTTCATCATCTAACATCAAATTTTTTGTAGCTCTAAACCTTTGGTAATTTCTAGGAAAATTTAACTCAAACCGTAGTAAGATCAAGAAAAGTTTCTCTGAAAACTGTTATATATAAAAAAAAATAATGTTATTTGTATCGATGTTTTGAATTTTATATTTGATAGAATTAACATGGTTTTATAACTCATAATGTCATATCAATAGCCACCAAAATATTGAGCAAATAACGTTTTCTCTCTCTTTTTGTGACTAATTGGCTTTAAAACTTTCTCATGCATATTGTAAAAGGTGAACGTGAACGTGAATATGCTCCAATAAAGGGGAAATATCCATATCATGAAGTAAGCAAACGATTCAAGGGAGTTCGTAGGAAGAGGGGAGATGAGGGGATGGAACTAATCAGGTGTAATGCTTTTTGCAAAGTGGAGGGCGCGGAAGAGGGAACATGCGTCAATTGGCAGTGTCGCTGCTTTTATCTGCAACGTCCCAACAAGGGACGTCCCAAACCCTAGAGTCCAAGGGATCAAGGCAATGAGAATAAAAGATCGAGGGGCTGGGAAAAAGAAAGAGAGAGAGAGATAATGCATGATGATGAGTATATTGCATATGTCTTGCTAAAATAAATTGTTCACATGATATTGGGTGGTTATATGATTGTTTAATATATATTACATGATTAAAAATAAATAAATAACTTTAAGTATGATATTAATAAATAAATAATTTTACTCCTATTTTTATCTCTAACAAAAAAATTGGCCACTCAATGTAACTTTAGTCTTTAGCTACATGACAGTCTTCCGTTGCTATTGCTAACTGCCCTGTGATGAAAAAGATATATGTGGGTTCTCCGTCTTCGTTAAAGATAGCTGCCAAAATACCATTGCTGGGCCGATCTAGGCCTGACTTAGTCAGCACCTGAAATGCGCTGCATCGCCCAAATCCAGAGAAAAAATCCACTCTATCATATAAATGTACTTATATAATTAGCATTCAGGCTAATTATATACTAAGATATATAATTTTCTTCCCTTCAACAACATTGTGGCTGTAGTTTAGTGGTGAGAATTCCACGTTGTGGCCGTGGAGACCTGGGCTCGAATCCCAGCAGCCACAAAATCGCCTTTTTTTTAAATCATTTTCTTTCCAAGTTTTTGTGATTTGGTCGGCAAGATTTGTATTTACATACCCACTGGATCCCAACTGCCGGTCCACCAGCTTCATCACTTAGACTGAAAGTCAAGTGCATTTGGCCTCTTGCGCAATAATATATATATATATATATATCATATTTTTATTTTATAATTGTTTCAAAATGTTAATACGATAATTCCAATTGATCATTAGATTTTTCTTTTAACAAATATTGATTCGGAGGTTAATTAAGAATATCACATTAGTATTGTTAAATAATTACTGGATAAAAAAAAATGGTTTCTATCATTATTCATTGCTAAATAATAAAGTCTTTTCTAAATCACATAAATTTCCTATAAATTGGGTTAAAAATATATATATATATATATATTTCAACCCAATTTCTAAAAGTGCGAATTGTCCCTTAGCATTTGAGACATTTTTTTAATAAAATATTCTTTTTTAATGACATTTTTCAATAACACAACACTTTTAGAAACTAAATTTTAAGCATTTATGTTCTGAAACTTAGTTTGTAGAAAATTTATATCATTCTCGAAATTGACTTGGAAAAAATGTATGTAATTCAATCTATTAAGCTGGAATGTATATTTAGATCATATGATCTTCATATATTTTTTATATATATTTTTAATAAAGTATTTTGAAGAAAAACTTTGTCCATTGCCTAATGTGTTGATTTCCTTATTTGGGTTGTAACTTTCTCATTATCCCTCGTCAAAAACCAACCCATTACACCATGGGCCCAGCAGAAAGCCCATAACTATATACACATGCTAAGTCGCTAACCCAGAGCTCCAAATTTCTTCAGAAGAGAATTAGGAAAAAAAAAAAAAAAAAAACTTCAGAAGAGAGATTGCACACGTGATTTTAATATATACGTAGCCCCTTTCCAATGATCCGTGAAGGAAAAAGAAATGATGAATTGACAATACCCACATTTTCTTTTTCATGCATTATTGCATTTATTATATATATTCAATTCTATTAAACACCTCATCATAGTGCCGTAACCCTTAACCCTTTGTGGAACAAGATCTCTCTCATTTTAAGTAAACCTATTTTATAGTTAACATTAAATTTTACAATTTAATGATGTCTTGATAAATATATTATCACATCATTTAAAGACTTTAAATAACGTGACATCATTTATACTATTAGATATATAAAATAAAATTTTGATTATGAATAACTTACTTTCGTTTAACTTAAAATTGAGATGATCCTTGTCTATACAAGGTATTACGTCATTTAAAACTTTTAAAATGATGTGGTATTATGTATACTATACGACAACATATACACAATTAAATTTATAATTTTTATTGTAATATCTTACAAATTAGTATGACAATCTATGCGTCACTTATCATGTCACGTTATTGTAATAATTCAGTGTAATTGTAATTTATGCGACGTCAATTTAAAATTTATATGACACTTACTATGTCAATATCACTAAACAATTAATTTTAATTGTGAATGATAAAAATTATCACAAAATTATAGATCTGGATTCTCAATAATTTGTTGGCAATCCAAGTAACAAATGTAAGCTATCTGATACTTACTGGGGTAGCTAGCCTGATCTAACAATATCATTGAACTATGAATTTGGATATTCAACAATAATTTACTGACAATTTAAAGAACAAATATCGAATGAAAATTATCTTATATTTGTTTTTCAAATAACTAGTAATGGGGACAATAAAATCACTGTGTAAGTTAAAAATATATATAAAATAAAAATTGGTGTACCCAATGACTTTTCTTATCCGCTCCGGTACGAGCAAGTTAAATTGAATTAGGCGGATTGAGAGCCCCACAGGAGGAGGAGTCTCTTTGAGAAATCATTAAATCAACAAAAATGTCAAAAAGCGACCGGCCTCAACCACTATTCTCCACGTGGGTGTCGGCTTGCTTGCGGCGAAAAAGCATGTAAATTGTACAGAATGTCACTTTGAAATGTTCACGAGATTGAATGAATTAAAGGGCAAGTAAAGGCTAGGCTTATCTTGTCAAACCATATATGCTCTCTCACCAGTCACCTCTCTTCTGGCTTCTGGCTTCTGGCTTATAATCGTTTTAGCCACCAATGATAAAAGTAAGTAGTGAAGCGAGCCGACGATAAGAGGGCGTGGCGTGGTGTGTAAAAAAGACAATTACCCGACTGTTTTGTCTTTGCACAAGAAGATAGGCAAGGTGATATTTCCTAAAAAGAACCTAAGAAAGATCCGTAGCTGTCGTTTTATGCATTTCATAGCATAGACTGCCGTGTGGGGGTGTGAATGTGATGGCTCATGACAACACCCCCATCATCCCTGATTCTTCTCAAAGCCTTCATACATATCCATCTGTCCCTCTCTAGCTACCATCGCTCACAACGACATAGCCAAATCCTAATCCCCAAACCCATCCAATCTCTCTCCTTCTGAGAGCCCAGCAATCGTTCAAGATCAGCCTTTTTCTCGTTTCCCACTTGTGTCCCAAAAGAGAAAGATTAATAAATTGCTTCTGGGCCAGAGATTCGAGCTTCATTGTGTTGAAGAATGATGAAGCTCAAGAAGAATTCGTGGCATGAATTATCTTTAGGATTTGGAATCTGGGAATGTTTTCTTGGTGGGAAAAGGTGCGGAAAGTGAGAATTTTTAGTTTAATTTAAAAGTCGGAGAAAAGAAAAAGCGAAAGAGCAAAGAAGGCAAGCCCAAAAGATCAAAATTCGAAACACCCACAAGTGGAATCGGCAAGTAAGTATCGATTCTAAACCCTTCCTCATATGTATACATATATAGAGTTGTAGTTAGCATGATTAGTGGGTTAATTAAAGTGATTAGTGTCGTCTATAGTGGTGTTCTTTGTTCCTTGAAGTAATTATAGCTGTCGTTTATTAATATGGATTATATTATGGCGAATTATAGGATGGCGAGTGTAGTTGAGCCTCCGAATGGAATTAGGCAAAGAGGGAAGCATTGCTATTCAATGTGGCAAAGTTTGTTTGAGATAGATACCAAGTATGTGCCGATCAAGCCGATAGGCAGAGGGGCCTATGGGGTCGTGTGCTCTTCCATCAATAGGGAAACAAATGAGAAAGTTGCGATCAAGAAGATCAACAATGTGTTTGAGAACCGCATCGATGCGCTGAGAACGCTGAGGGAGCTGAAGCTTCTTAGGCATATCCGGCACGAGAATGTGATCGCTTTGAAGGATGTTATGATGCCGATTCATCGGACGAGTTTCAAGGACGTGTACTTGGTTTACGAACTTATGGACACGGATCTTCATCAGATTATTAAGTCATCGCAGCCGCTTTCGAATGATCATTGCAAATATTTTCTTTTTCAGGTATTATTTTGTCTCTCAAGTAGTGTACATGTATGGTATATTTAGCCTTTCAGCTAGTCTTCCCAATGGGTTTGTATTAATTTGGTGATTGAATAAATACATGATTATGAGGGACTGACATATACTTTCTGAAAATGTATGAATTTAGCATGATTAAAGCATGTGTAAATCTTGGATATGCAATGGTTGGTTTCTGTTTGATGATTGGACTAAATGTGAATTCTGAGATTTGTTTTCATGATGCTTTTTGGGTATCTCTGTTCAAGAAAAAAACATATACTTTCTGATTGCTCCACTTCTCCTTGAAAGTTTTATACTCTTCATTCTGTCTGTGATTGTTCATGACTTTGATGCTCATCTACACCCCTTAGTTCATATATAATTGGAGTTCCTGCAACTATTTATTGGACTTCATATAAAGGTGTAAAACAATAATATTGCAATTGTAACAACCCAAGGAAAAATGTTAGTCACATCTGCGTTATCACCCCAAAAGGACTAGACAATTTGGAACTTTCCTATAATCACTTAGCACCCATGAGTGTCTTTATAAACTACCCGTTCTCTATGTGGGCTACAGTCTTCCTAATATGGGACCGAGGTGTTACAAATTCTTTTCCCCCCTCTTAAACCCCTGATGTCCCTATCAGGACCACGTCATACAGTGCTCCAATACCACATGGAATTACTAGGTGACTCTAATATTATTTGTAGCGACCCAAAGAAAAGCGCTAGCCATATATACGCCATCACCCCAAAAGGATTGGTCAATTCGAAACTTTTCTAAAATCACTTATAAAGTCTAGTATCACCTAATAAGTAAGTAATGTAGGATTTAGCAACCATGAGTTGTTTTTATAAACCATTCACTCTCTATGTGGGTTATGTGGGTTATTCATTTTTCCAATATGGAACCGGGATGTTACATCAATGTTGCAACAATTGTTATAATATAAATTAAATTATTAAATCATCCCTTCCTATAAGCTTAAACTTTTGGGATAAATGATGATTTAACATAGTATCAGAGGAGAGGTCACGAGTTCGAACATTGTCTTTATCATTCACCTCTCATTTCAATTAAATATTACACGTGTTGGGCCTCACTTATTAAGGGAGAGTTTGAGTCTATATGTGAGGGGGAGTGTTAAAATATTAAATTAATTTATTAAATCTATCCCTTCTTATAAGCTTAAGCTTTTGAGATAAGTGATGATTTAACAGCAATCAAGTGTTGTTCAAACAACATCCATCAATACCAAGTTCTATGGTTCAGCATTGTTCATTAAAAGGGTCTACTTTTTTTACTGGACTTGCTCGCCTTGAAGTCCAAGGTCTTTTGTGATCATTTGTTTTACTTTCTGTCAGAGTGACAAGTGCTCCTCTGTCCCTATTGTGGCTTCCTCTGGTTGTAGATCAAACAAACTTTGTTAAGCATGTGTAGACTGAATCACAAAATCAATTCTAATGTCAAGTATTCTGCATCATATAGCAATACCTGAGAGATGCTGTATAGAGGGTTGGTCTTTCATTGCCGGATATAATACATGTGCTACTATAAGAAGCTCTAGTTAATTTCTGAACTCTCTTCCTTTATTGTTATTACTTCCTTTTCCCAGTAATATTGATTATCAATGGTGTCTTGTGACTAATTCACATTACACATATCAGTTGCTTCGCGGGCTTAAGTATCTTCATTCAGCAAACATCCTTCACCGGGACTTGAAGCCTGGGAATCTCCTCGTGAATGCTAATTGTGACTTGAAAATATGTGATTTTGGGCTGGCACGAACCAGTGGAGGCAATGGTCAGTTCATGACAGAGTATGTTGTCACACGCTGGTACCGTGCACCAGAGCTCCTCTTGTGCTGTGACAATTATGGAACCTCCATTGACATCTGGTCTGTAGGATGCATCTTTGCTGAAATTCTTGGCCGGAAACCAATCTTCCCTGGAACTGAGTGCCTCAACCAGCTGAAACTGATTATCAATGTTCTTGGCAGCCAACAGGAAGCTGATCTTGAGTTCATTGACAATTCAAAGGCCAGGAAGTACATAAAATCACTGCCCTATTCAAGGGGGACACAATTTTCCCGTTTATACCCGCAGGCCGATCCTTTAGCTATAGACCTGTTGCAAAGGATGCTTGTGTTTGATCCAACTAAGAGAATTACCGTCACTGAAGCCCTCCAACACCCTTACATGTCAGGGCTGTATGATCCAAGATGCAATCCTCCTGCTCAGGTCCCAATTAGTCTTGACATTGATGAAAGTTTGGGGGAACAGATGATTAGGGAGATGATGTGGAACGAGATTCTGCTTTACCATCCTGAAGCTGCTTCTGCCCATGCATAGGTACTGCAAAAGCTTCCTTTGACCTTGTTGTGTTGTATAATGTCTCTGGAACAAGTTCCATTGTTCCGTAGGGAAACATGCCTTTGAGAAATGTGCTATTAAACTTAAGGACTGCACCAAGATTTTGTTTTACTTATTGTTTATTAGTTCAAGTTCTTTGATTGTGGCATCTTGTAACTTGTAAATAGTTGAAACTTGAAACTATTCCTTTTAATCTAAATCTCTGCTCCTCTATAATACTTGATGCATGCATGACACTATCATTTAGATTTTAGAACGTAGAAAATAAAGATGCATCCAATAATTATAGTTTTAGCTATCAAGAGATCATCTTATCCTTTCTTTTTCTGGAAAGTTGGGTTCTCACAGCCTCACAGGCATTTTCGGCACTCATGTTGGATTAGGCCCCCTTACATAATTTGGGACGACTAAAGTCGTCAATGATAATGATATATCAGTAACGACATTGAGGTCGTCAATGATAACTTTTCTCGACGGAACAACTATAATGACCTATTAGCAACGGCCGTCACTAAAGATCAAAATTCTTGTAAGACTGTCCACTTTGAATTTCTAGATGGGCACCTCCGGATGCCTATTACTCTTCTTGGGGTATGATGGATTGATTACCCTCTCAAACAATCAATGGGTAGTTTTCTTTTTCAGCAACTCCAACAACAATATAGTCCTTGAAATATAAACGTGGTGGATAATGATAACCCAACACTATTCCATGCTTTCCATATTCACTTAAAGGCTCTAATTTTCTCTTTAAAAGTTGGTATAATGCTTTTGTTGTCAACTGAAAGATTAAAAGAATGAGGGCAGGTGGGTCTTTAAAAGCTTTCTTATAAAATAAGATATGACCAAACAACGTGCAATATGAGCCAATCTTTCTACTGCTGCAACTTGCAAGGCTGCTAGACAGACAATCGGGGGAAGCTTCCTAGCTACTACCACCGCCCACTACAATTGTAAAGAATGAATAATGGCATCCATTGTTGATGAGATTTCATCAACTGTGAAGCAGCCAGTCAAACTATATATGGAGAATCTTGTATGTGGCGTCTGGCATTTGAAGCCACAGAAGAAGCACATGCTGATATTAATGTTCACCTAAAATATAAATATATATAATTGCATGCTTTATATCTCCCACGAAAACAGCATCTTACGATTTTTAATGGAATAGGTAAACCTTTCTTTGGGGGGGATGTACTGAAATTGTGGCCTCAACTCTCCCTCACTGCTGCTTTCATTCATTTTTGTCCTTTTTTGTTCCTTTTTTTGGTCCTTTCTCTTCTTGTGCTGAGTATAAAGAATAATAAAATAAATCAATAGAGCAACCTTCTCAAGAAAATCAATTGTCTCTTTCGGTGAGCCACCCCCACCCCCCCCTTTTTAAAACAAAAAAAATCAATCCAACAATATTCATCCTCATTTTGTCAAAGAAACAGGTTCAAATCCATGTTTATTAGTGGCCACTATGTATATATGTATGTTAGTTCGCAACTTTTGGCAACTTTTGCACCTTTTGGCAAATGATTCTCATCTACACATGATTTTTACATGAGTAATGTATATATAATATTGTTGATGTAAGAATTTCAACCGACGCTTAATTAGTTAGTCATTGTTAAAAAAAATAATAGTAATAATAATTGGAACTACCATATTAGTATTGTAGAATAATTGTTAAATAAAAATTTGATTTCTAGAATTTTTCTTTCACATATATTTTAAAAGGAGTAACGTTATATGCGGTCACATCCGCCCAGTGGGATGAAGCTATAATATGTAGTTTTTTTCTTTTAAAAATTGAATTTAATGATCATATGCTCGCTAGTTAAGTAATGCTAAAAATTACACTTTTATCTCGCAACTATCGCATTATATTGACATGACAATGCCACTCTTTTCCATCAGACATCAAGTTTCAATCAAGGTGTGGTGATGAATACTGTTCATGAAACTCTTTTGCTAACCTAATCTTTGGATCGTTATTCAAAACTTACTATTAATTGCAGCCAAACAAGTATTTTGAAAATTTGTCAGTTCATTCACTACTGCCTCCCTCAGCAGAAGCACATATGGGTGGCTCATTACACTGAAAAATGCTTCGGAATTAACCACTAAAACCTCTGTAGCTACTTGCTTTTGAGCTCAGGAAAAAAAAAAAAAAAAAAAGTTACGATAACATAATATTATGCTTGAATGAATTGAAAGGTATATAATAAGGCAACTTTACGTTATTACCTAAAATTTGAGCATATGGCATCCAAAGCAAGGAATATGCTCTTTTATCATTAACAGCTTTATTTACTTATCCCCACCATTAATTCCCCCTCCCAGTCAGAAAGAGAGGAAGGAAAAATGTTAATAAAAGTGAAAATCAGAAAGAAAGAAAGCAAAAAAAAACAAAAAAAACAAAAAAAAATGACATCTTTTTCGCTTTGATCGATTGATTGGCCTACACAACTGGGAAAAAAAAAAATCCACACACGGCATATATGCAGAATATATGATGGCCGGATCTCACGTTGTATGATTGTATCTGACCCAACTAAAACGAAAAGGCCAGCTTTCTTTTATATATATATATATATATCAAAAGCTATTTTTCTTGAATACCATTGATTGAGCATTATTTTAATCTGTGTTAATATATTGTTCTGGAAAGATATATTTGGATTTCATATTAAGATAAAATTTTCAATCTTTCAGAATGAAATTGGCTTTCGAAATATTTATTTTGATTGGATCACAATTTCATATATAATTAATCAACCTGACATTAGTGCATGAGCTGTTGTACGGACGAGATTGCCATAGATACGTAGTACACTACAATGGATCCGGCTTACCTCTGTTGGGATTCTTGGGAAAAAGTCCGGAAATCTCCAGTTAAAGGCTAAAACGACGTCGTGGAAGCCTAGCAATTAATTGTACGTAGTTGCAAGGACCAAGCTCAACCACAGCAGCACAGAAGCAACTGGGTGCAAATAATATTTTGATATCTCAACCACAGCAGCACAGAAGCTCAACCATATTTTGATATCTCATATTATTTTGAGAGTTCCTATTGCCATGATAGGGACATTAATGGCTCTACTTACCAATTTCGTGCAAATAATATTATGGCCTTAAATAGTTAAATTTACTGCCATGGAAGCTTCTCTTTGCGCATGCGCATGAACATGACCCATTGTCTCAAATAGTTCCAAACAAAATTTTCTAAGCTGTCTTTTCTCATTGCTTTTATTTTATTGCTACAACTGCTTTAATTTCTATAATAATTTAATTACAGTGGGCGCTGTTTGGTCTATAAATTCCACCTGCAACTCTCTTCAAAATCTCTTCCTTCTTCTCACCTTCTCCACCCCCTAAATTTTGGGTCTCTCTCTCTTTCTCAGGCTCTCCAATCTCCATATCCCTCTGCACAAGATATCTCTCTTTCTCCATCAGCTATTTTTTGATGCATAATATCTTGTTCTTGATGTTTGAGACTCATGTCTCCAGTTGTCAGTGAAATCCTCCTCTCTGGGTTTATGATAAACTCCACCCTTCGGCGCAGGACCCACTTGGTTCAATCCTTCTCTGTTGTCTTCCTCTACTGGTTCTACGTTTTTTCATAAACTAGCCCTGCCAGGCCCCTCTCTATATGTATTAGCGTTATTTTCAAATAATTAGCATCTGGGTTTCTACGCTTGATTATTGTACCAAGCATAATCCCGATAGAAAATCTTGTTTTTTTATTTTTTGTTGGTTAGCTTATAATTAATATTATTGTTTTTGTTAAAACATACAACTATATATGGCTTCTTCTAGTACTAGAGCGAATTCTTCAGGGTCCAGCACGATTCAGAACTCGGGGTCTGAAGGCGGCGATCTTCAGCATGTTATGGATCAAAGAAAGCGTAAAAGAATGCTGTCCAATCGTGAATCGGCACGTAGATCACGGATCCGCAAGCAGAATCATGTGGATGATCTGACGGCCCAGGCGTGTGAGCTCACAAAGGAGAACAACCAAATCCTCACAAGCATGAACATGGCCTCGCAGCTCTACTTGAACATCGAGGCTGAGAACTCCATTCTCAGAGCTCAGATGGCTGAGCTCAGCCAGAGGTTGGAGTCTCTCAACGGGATCATCAATTACATGACCTCCACAAACACTACTATTTTTCAGACTGATAATCAGGACACTCCGATCCAGGAATATGATAGCTTCATGATTAATAATCCATGGAGCTCTTCTCTCTATCTCAACCACCCCATAATGGCTTCCACCGACGTGTTTATGTACTAATCTTTCTTCTTTTGGGGTGTTGCTGCTGGTAAAAATAATAATAATAGTAATTATTAGCATTAGCAGAGTTGGCACTTGGGTTCTTCATTTGTAAATGGTATCTGCACGGATACCGTTAATCCTCTGGTTTTTAATTGTGTAACTCTATTTTATTTAATATATACTTGCATTGCAGTACACTCTGTCCATCATATAACTCAAATTTATGTGATATTTATTATGTCAACTATTAAAATGTGGACGTGGACGCCACGTTATGTGAATATTTCATGTATAATAAAACTTGTATTATTTGGGTGACGTATTAGTAACATAATCACCATCAATATAATAGTCTTTCTCATCCTTTGCAGCTCTTTAATTTCCTTGTGCATGTTGTCAAAGATGGCGTATTGAACTGGTAGTGATTTGGACAAAATAATTTAAGAATTTAATGATAACATTATTGCTTGGTCTTGCTTGCTTTTGTTTGATCTTGATAGACTAAATTGAGTGGGCCAATAAAAGTATGATGAAATTTTTAGATGTTGGTGGGGGCTCCTTCTTCATGGTGGTGAAGTAATGTGGGAAAGAAAGGCTTTTGGACATAAATTAAGAACGCAACCAAATGATGAGCTCAGGCCTAAATTATTGGCAAGGAGGATAAAACAAAATCTTTTTCCGAACCAGAAATGGAACATGCATCCTAATTATTCAAAGCCATTGTCTGCATGCCTGCAGTACTGATTGTGGCCTTGTAAATGCATGTCTGGGGTAATTTTCTGAGGTTTGCTTAGAAAGACACCGTGCTTCAAGTATGGTCTAGGAAACTTTTTTTTCAAGATTTGTATAGGACAAGGTTTTTCTTCAGGTGGGTTTTTCTATAAATCAATCTATTGATATGTACGCTGTTCAAAATACATGTGATTTTCAAGTGTATTTTTAACAAAGTATATGATATAAAAATGTATGTAGTGTATTTTGGACATTTATTAGTTTAATACATATAATTAGAGGAAATTTCTCCAAACCCAATTTGAAAAAAAAATTTATCTACTGAGTAATGCTCTAAAACCCACATTTTTGACTAGCAACTATCTTACAATACTGACATAACAGTTTGCCAGTTTCAACTAACCTTTAGATCAGTCTTTGTAAAAATAAAAAAATACAATAATTAATTAAGACGGTCACATTAGTATTGTAAAATAAAAAATATAATATATAACATTACTTTTATCCATTAATAGTTATGAGAACTCTATAAATTCAACTTCCGCGCAACTCCAATAATTAATTGGCAACAAAAGTAAATAGCGGATTTCAAACTGATGAAATTATATATCGTCCCTAAAAAAAATCAATTTATGCAAAGGCTTTTATTCTAAACCTAACAACAGTTTCCTGGGGATCTTGTAGGTGGAAGTTTTGATCTCTGGGTTTCACTTTGATAGTGTCTTCCACAACCTTATCATGAATGAATGAATTTCACTTCCCCATATATGCACTTCAATCTCAATAAAACTTGCATTTCTTCCAATTTGTACCATAAATCTTCTATAATATCTTCTCTGGATTATTATGCTGCATTTGCGTCTCTGGTTATAGGTTTCCGAATGAAGTAAACGATGTAGATTAAGAGTCCGTTTAGTTTTTGAAAAAAAAATTAGAGTTCATTTAGTCATGTGATTTTGCAACTCAAAAGCCCATTTTTAAACAAAATAATTTTAAAAACCAAATCATAATTTTGCCAAAAGCTTAATCGCATTTTCAAATCTAACGTTTTGAAAAAACCCCCTCGATCCCCCTCTCTTAGAAGAAGTTATGCGAACGATCATGTGATTCATGTGCATTACACTTTCTGTTGACTCAAGTGGAAGAAGGAAACGAGGTGGGTAAGTTAGGTATGGACTCATATCCTAGAAAAAGAAAGAAAATAAACATATTGGGCATAAAGTAAAGTAGCTAGCTATCTAAATCCAATTAATTAATTAACCCTTCTTTTCAAGAACCAAAAAAAAAATAATCCATCTTCTACACGATGGAATAAGAAATATATACATCACCCAAATGTACTTCTTGACTCTTGGAGTTGATTAATTATGTGGTTAAAAATACCCAAGAGTAATGCTAATTTTTTATTAACAGGATGACTGCTACTTGTCGCCAACCATTTCTGTCAATAAACTAAGGCGAGTAAAGAAAAGAAAAAGAAAAACAATAAATATTCCCATTTTTTAATTATCTTTTAACTTTTGATCAGGAATGAGATTGAACATAGCTGTGATGGCGACAAAAAAGAAAGAGGGAGATGGATTATATATATATAAAAGCTAATCTTAAGGGTGTTCTATTTTTTAAATAAATAAAGCAGGCTTGACCTTTGAGCACCTAAGGACTCAAATTACTCAATTAAGCTGCATATTTTATTATTATTATCTCTTTATTAAAAGGTTCAGTGTTCTATAAACTTGTCCTCGAATATAATGGGATATAAAAGTTTGAGTAACATGTAATTATTCTATTTTGTTCTTATTAGTTCAAGTTGTTATTCTTAATGTTGGAACCTCTTCTCTTAAGTAAAGTTCCACGTGTGTTGTTTATTTAGATTTATTAGAGTGGGAGCCCTTTAGCATTTTATTTTCCTAACATGTTATAATTATGTAGTTTGATTAATCGGTTTCATATTTTTTTGCTTTTCTTTTCATCTTATAGCTAATTTCTGTAGCAAGTTGACGAACTAGCTAGTATGTTTGGTATAAATCCAACCTTATTTATTATTTTTTTTTTTAAAAAAAAAAAATCCATTAAAAGAAATACTTAAAAATCTAATGCGAATATATATATTCTAACATGATACAATATTTCATATGTTGAGCCAGTTAACTTAACTTTTAAGATAAGTGATGATTTAACAATAACAAACAAGGCGATGTTGGTTGTCATGTATAGCTTAGGAAAAGTATTAAAGAGTGAGTTTTTCAGTTTTCACTTGTTAAAAATATAGAACTCACATTTGTTTTACCAAAGAATAATGATATATACTACACTAATATTTCACAAATATCTCATTCCGTAGATGTGGGAGGATTTAATAGTTATTGGATCAACCCTTATTAAAAAATTTAATGACGGTTAAAACCTAACACATCAGCATAATAAAATATTATTTTATTTTATTTTATTTTATTAAGTCATGGTTTCAAAATGACGATCGATTTTTCGGATCCCAACAACCAAATGATCTGAGTTCACACATGGGGCAAATCGGGGCTCTGGGGCTCTGAATCCGATAGGCAAGGGCAGGCCTGATGAATTTAACGATATGGGCCGGGCAGCACCACCTCATGAATAAGCGCGTTTCCTTAGCCCAATACGTCAGACCCAAAAAAAGAAAGAATGTCGCTTCGACAAGGGTGGCCTTTAAAACTGCAAATGGGCGCCGGGGAGAAGCTGCCGCTTTCGAACTTCAACTTTCAGTTTTTGAAACGTTTTCGTCACAAACCTCAGAGGAGCAGAGTAATACACAATGTCCTCCGAAAACCCTAGAAAATGGCGGTTCACATGGGAAGCCCAATCTCACGTCCCGAACCTTCGGTTATTCATATTCGATTCGTACACTATGCCCTCGGTTCAGTGCCAGAATCTCAAGGTCCATCTCAATCCCTCACAGTCTCTGGTCCTGGTGAGCTGGTTTGAAGAACTCGAAGTCTCGCTCAGGGTTCCGACTCCACGGGTTCTGGTCGACCCTGAGTCTCCCGTTAGCTTCCGAGCCTTTGATGATCACATTGAGGTCAAGCTCGTCCTGCTTCTTCCGGTCGATCATCCAATCGTTTCGAGTTTCGATTCCGTGTTGAATTTGTCCGAAGGCCGAGAAAATGTGGTCTTTGATGCACTGAAGCCACTAGAAATGGACTCCGGTGAGATCTCTATGCTGTATTTTGTTACGGAAAAACTTAGTGGATAGGAAAGCAAAATTATAGTTTATAATCGAATTCGGATAGGAAAGCTAAATTATAGTTTATAATCGAATTCTATGTGCAGAATGTAGTTTAGAGAAATGTAAAGGAATGAGCCTTTTGCTTTGGTTTAATTTGCTGTTTATCTTCTTTATTTATTTACCTGTTGTATAATTCATCTTCCTACTGAGGAAATGTCGTTTCTTTCGTGTAATGATTGTGTGTTTCAGACCTGAAGAGTCTATCTTCTAGTGGAGGAGTTCACTTCTACTGTAGAAGTTGCTCGTTTAAGCTGACTAAAAGTCCTCTCAGGTAATTTACGTTTACTTGCTTCAATTTGTCACTACTATTTCTTTTTGAAGCATGTGTGTAGTAATCAGTACAATTTTCCAGTAAACTGTGTATTGTTGCTGTGGTCATGCTAGATTATTGATTATCATCGCATCTTACATATTTATATGCTACGCTGAGTTGTTAATTTGAATTCAATTTTTTTTCGATTTCTTTTGAAAATTTTCCCAAATTTTGTAATTCATATGTAGACATTTTGTGGAAATGCCATCAGTTGATTGGCGAGAGGTGGCTGATAACTGGTTCGGGACTTGCTGTTGTTCCTTTGGAGGTATAAGTGAGAAGCTGGTGACTGGGTATGCAAAATCATATACATGTGCTGAGGGTATTTGCCAGTTAAGTTCCACAACTGTTACTCTTTGCAAGGATGATCTTGTGGAATGGAAATCCCACGACCAGGTTGAATGCCAGCGGTCTGACTCTGGAACAGATATCAACGGCGACAATGGATTTGGTGAAGCCGGTCTAGATTCTAGAAGTCAGTGTGGAGGATTAATAACCTGTGATGATCCAAGTGAGGAAACACAAGCTTCTGATGGGGAAAAATTCATGCATTTTAAGAATGAAAATATTGCTAGAAAATTCAGATGTGGAGTTCATGAGGAAGAAACTAATGATGATGCTTCATCTTGTTTGTTGCCAGAATCAGATCTCCCTAAAAATGTGGCATCAGCTCCTGGTTGCTGTGATCATGAGGAAAGTCATGTTCTGAATCATGTTGATGAAGACCACACTCATCATGTGTCTGAAACTAAGGAGACCAAGGCAAACCAGAAATGTTTGCTCAATGGCTTTCTTGGAAATGTGTTCATGGTTAGATCCTTCAATCGATCTGTAGATGTTGAGTGGATTGAATATGTTTGCCCTCAATGTTCATCTCTTCTTGGAGCATACCCTTATGGTAATGGTTATGCACCTGTAGATTCTGGAGTGCGGTTATTTAAATGTTACATTTCCACTTGTACGCCAGTTGGTGGATCGGGTGATTTATTCAGGTATGCAAATAATGATCTACAATTATGTGCTTGTATCTTTCGTCACTTAGTGTGCTTATGTTTGAAAACAGCTGTAGAGATATATATGATTTTGGTTGTTTTATTATTAAAATCATCTGGGTGATTTAGCTTATTATTTTTAACCGGTAATATGGCAAAGCACCATGCATGTTCTGCAAAAATTTGTACTTCCATTTAGAAGGATTTTGCTGGGGTGGCAAGTCGTTATTCAAGTTCTGATGTTAAGTCTGAAACTAGGGATGAAGAGCATGATTTAGAGCTGTTGGCTAGAGTGCAAATATTAGCAATAAGATTGAACTTTGTTGGAAACTAATTTAAGCACCTGAAAAGATTTGGCTCTTACAAAAAATTGCATTGGTACATTAGTACTGTTAGTAGTATTCTGTGTTATGTGAATTGTCCTTAAGGTAGTTTTAAGTTGCACAGAATTTCTGGATTCTATTGAGGGTTTTCTGGACCAGCATGTATGCCTTGGCTGCTCAAATTGTGGGCTGGTCTTTTTGGGCATTGAACTGGTGACTCCCAAAAATATAGACACGACCCACGAAGGACACAGCCGTATATGTATGTCTTTGTGAATTTATAATATTAAAGCCTATGTATTTACCTATTTTTTGTGTATATTTGTTTGCAAAAGAACCATACACAGTAATTATTAAGGAATCAAGACTATATGTAAGCCCCTTGAAAAAATTCTCAACACCCTGACTATTGATATTTGTTAAACAAAAGTTGAGTACATAAATTAATTTGCTCTTTGGACAGGGGGTATACGTTGGAAAGAATGTTTACAAATCAGCTCCTGGAAAGTGCAAAGGATGAATCATCATATCGGACTGTGGTTAAGGATGTGAAAACCAAATCTCCTTTGCTGCAAATTGTTCTTCTGAATCCAAATTCTTGGTCATGTGCTGGTTACTGTGTGGATGCAGAGGGTGACACCGGACCAGTTTCTAGTATGTATCTGCATCCTGTTATCAAGGTGCTTTTTTCTGACTGCAGCAACAGTACGGAATCTCAGTCAAGGTTTGTTTATGAATTTCATTCTTTTAGTATCTGCTTTCTTTACTCCTTTATCATTATTCAAGGGAGGGGCTTATTAATGTAACTGATGTAACCAAGCTTTATGCAGGATGATAGAAGAGTGGGAAACAAAGAATTTAGCTGATGAAGTTTTCATGTTGAACTGTCAAATAAAAGAATTGATCAAATCTCTGGTGTCAAGAAAGGATCTAGTTCCAGCCTCATATTCTTGCCTCCAAGGTTTATCTTTGTCATCTATGCGGAGGTAACTGTACTTATATTGTATGGATTACATCTTCTGTAACTTCAAAGTTGATGATATTTAGAAAGGAACAGATCTTTGGGTTCGAAAATCAGACATCCATCATATAAAATCTGAGTACCAAAATCGATTTTCCAATTCCTACAGGAATACAGATACCAAAACATTGAATCAAATGACCACATATTTGGACAAAGTACAGGCTAAACAAGCTAATTATACTAGCACTTGGTGTGTAATTGACTCTACAGTCTGTACTGAGTAAAATTTATTCGTGGTCTACTTGATGGCACTCTCTGTTAGGAACACAAAAAACACGGGAAACGAAATTCATATATTTATCACGGTGCTTCTCCCGACTCTGCTTATCATCTTGGCCTTCTTCTTTGTCCTTTTTGGGCTCGGCCCTTTTGATTTCACTCTTCTTTGTGATAAGAAACTCTGCCAGACCTTCCAGGGCAACTTCAGGCTTCTTGCTCGTCATAAGCTGCTGAGCTACTTCTGCAGGAGTAACTTCTACCGCTTGAATGAGGGCTTCGATCTTTCCGAAGATGATATGGTCTTTAATGCCAAGGTGTGTGCCAGCAAGCACTCTGAACCCGGCTGGGGTGCAATAGCCCATGTGAATGTGAACGTCCATGCGTCCTGGCCGCAACAAAGCCGGTTCCAATTTTTCTTTGTAATTTGTTGTAAAAATAATGATTCTCTCTTCACCACAGCTTGACCAAATGCCATCGATGAAATTGAGCAAGCCGGATAGGGTAATCTACAGCATTGAGACGTCAAGAATACGTAAATATATTTAAATAAAATAAATAAACATATAAATAAATAAAGCTTTAGTTAGTTACCCCCGGAGCATCACTCTTCTCAGGCTTGTCTGGAGGTTCAGGCCTCTCACTGGCCTTCTTCTCTTTCTTCTTGACACGATCGTGCGACACCTTTGTACTGCAATCAATGTCTTCAAAAAGAAGAATGGAGCGGTTGGTGGTGGAGGTAAGGATCTGCCTTAGAACGCTGTCCGACTTCACTGTGGAAAGTTGAATATCATAGACATTGTAGCGGAGGTGATTCGCAATGGCGGCGACCAACGAGGATTTCCCAGTCCCCGGCGGCCCGTAAAGAAGATAGCCGCGTTTCCAAGTCTTGCCAGTGGTGTCAAAGAACCCCTTGCGGCTCGTAAACAGGTCAAGGTCTTCCATTATGAACTGCTTCTTCTCAGGGTCCATTGCGAGAGTCTCAAACGTTGATGGGTGCCTGAAAGCCGTCATCCTCCAGTACGAATAATCTTGGTCGTAGGTGTAAATCCTTAGGCCCAGTTTATTCAAGATGGATTGTGATGTGCGTATGACGTGGGGCAAATAGCTGTCCAGGACTTTTTGCCTGCAACTTTTCTTGCAGCTAAGTCTGAAAAACTTCCTCTCGTTGGAATTCCATATAGTCTCTCGTGTTTTGCGAGAGTAGAGCCTCCACGTAAGGCGCATGCCCTGGAACTCATCGACTATTTGGCCTCCAATTGGGATACCCAAACCTGGTTGCTCACACTTCTTCTCAGAACCCACAAGGAGGGATGGGGTGGTGGGTCCGCTTCTGGTGGGCAAGTAAGTCATGGCCGCCCTGAAGATTTCATTGTCGGAGACCCCCCACTCATCTTCTACCTCGAAGATGAAATCGGAGCAGAAACGAGACTGCAACTCCCAGATTATAGGGTTCATGTAGTCCTTTAACCATTGTGGAATTTGCTCGAAGATTGAGTTGACGAGTAGAAAGAAAGTAGATGCCAAGGCATAGGCAGACAGAAGGGTGGATGCGGAGGGCATGAACATGGACAAATTTTCCATCATCTCTCTACTCAAAGCACGGAGTTAAAGAGAGAGCTTATACGCCGACTATACACGGCAATTTTGTGTGTGGACACTGCCACTAGTAGGGGACTTTTTATAAGGGATTTGAATACAAACCCTAGTATCTATAAAAAAAAAAATTAAAAAAAAAAAACCCCTAACCCTCGGAATATCATACAGCGTTGCAAGGGGTAGGGAATTCCTTTCAAGCCTCGGGTTTGTAATAAATTTTAAGAAAACGGCATGTAGTCTAACTACAAAAAAAAATTGCCCTTTCTTGACGTGGCAAACAGTAACTCATGTTTGCCACGTCAAAAAAAAATATTTTTGACGTGTTAGATTTTAACACGTCAAAAGTTTTTGACGTGTTATACTGGCACGTCAAAAATTACAATTAATTATAATTAAAAATTGGAAATTAATTGGTATCAAAAATATGTATTAAAAAAAAATAATGTAGTAAATTAATTTTATCATATTAGTATAAATTAATTGGTATATATGTACGTATCACATGCATGCCAATTAATTAATTGGCATATATATATATGATATTATCATATGTATACCAATTAATATCATATATATGATCGTATTCTCATATGTGTACATGCATAATCATAGTATTGTATATATACCAATTAATATCATATATATGACATTAATTATCATATGCATGCATAATCATACTATTGTATACCAATTAATATAATTATCACATGCATGACTATAAATCAACCATTTCATTAATATTAATTTGAATATGATATTATCATGCATAAATCAGTCTAGTAATATTAATATGATAGCCATAATAATTTAAAAAAAATATATAATACATACAGAATACATTTATTTTATAAAACTCACAAACCTCACATGAACTCGGCGAACACAAAATATGTGGTCGGTGAGTGGGTTATTGAGCCCTCATTAAAAAAATGGATTTAATTATCTGTACATCTACAATATTAGTTTATTTTTTCTCTAATTAGTTTTAAGTATATTGTATGGATAATGTGTTATATAAGAGAAAAAAAATGATATAATAGAATAAATAAATGATATAAATTAAAAGTTAAAAGTTTAAAAATTTAAGTTGGTATTTTTGATGTGTCCGATATGACACGTCAAAAAGTTTTTGACATGTCACATGTGGGCACGTCAAAAATTTTTGACGTCTCATTATTAGACACGTCAAAAATGTTAATTAACTATAATTAAAATTAATTAGTTAGTAAAAAATTAAAATTTGAATTGGTATGAAAAAATTAATTTTATCATATTAGTATAAATTAATTGGTATATACGTATATATCACATGCATGCCAATTAGCTAGTATCATAATTATACTATTGTATACCGGCCAATTAATAATATTATCACATGCATATGAATCAAACATTTCATTAATATGATATGATATTATCATGCATAAATCATTCTAGTAATATTAATGTGATAGCCATATTAATTTTTAAAAAATATATATGACATACATAATACATTTATTTTATAAGACCCGCAAACCCCACATGAACTCGGCCAACACAAAATACAATGCTCGGTGAGTGGATTATTGAGCCCTCACGAAAAAATTTATTTTATTATCTGTATATCTAGAATATTAATTTATTTATTCTCTAATTAGTTTTAAGTATTACAGTATATATGTATAATGGGTTATATAAGGGAAAGAAAATGATATAAATGAAAATTTATATCATTTTATCTTGCAATTCTTGACGTGTCACATGTGGACACGTCATAAAATGATGACATATCATTTAAGAAATAAATTTTGAAAAGAAATTTAGGATATGTAACACTCCTCTATTATGCAATTAAAATATATGTTAATAATAAAATAATTGAAATACTTAATAAAATATATGTTAATTTAAATAATATAATAATAAAAAATTTAAATAATTGAATTTAATTAGAGCTTTTTGACGTGCCACATGTGGCACGTCAAAAGCTTCTTGACGTGTCTGTATTGACACGTTAAGAAGCTCCTCGGGAAGGCACAACTCCAGCTGGAGTTGTGCCTTCCCTCTCCTTTTCTTTTTTCTTTCTTTTTCCTTCTTCCCTCTCTTTCTTTCGCTCCCCCGCGCTGTGTACCAATCCTCCCTCTCCAGCTCCGCCATTTTTTTTTCAACTTCGGCCAACCGTACTTCACACAGCCCTCCCCTCTGCATTTCTCTCACCCGTGTTGCCTATCTCACTACGTACGTACCTAGCTCGCTACCAACCGTCCTCTTTTGCACGTTCTCTCTCTCTCACTGCCTGTCACTGCGGCTGTTCCCTCCTGCAACCACGAGCTCAAACTACGGCGGCCTCTCACGCGTTCTCCGGCTCTCGAAAATCAGGTATATATATATATACTTGATTTTTTTTGACATGCTGAAATTCAACACGTCAAAATGTTTTCAATAAATTTTGACGTGTCTACAAAATGTTTTCAAAGAATTGCGGGAAAAGAGAGTGTATGAGAATAATAAGTCTTCAAGGAAGGAATTGAGATATAGTGCAATTGTTTGTAAGCAATTGCAAAATTGCCCTTTTGGTGCCCATTTGCCAAAACAGGTGTTTAGGCAACTTGAGACTTACTCAGACAGGTAGGCTTATTAAAGAATCCTTTTACAATATCCTTTCAAGAGATGTGAGAAAGCAGTGAAAAATTGTTTGAAAAGCATTAATTATTTACACCTCATAAAAGTTTTTT
Source organism: Corylus avellana (assembly GCF_901000735.1). Lineage (NCBI taxonomy): Eukaryota > Viridiplantae > Streptophyta > Magnoliopsida > Fagales > Betulaceae > Corylus > Corylus avellana. The sequence continues at coordinate 2,384,442 of NC_081542.1, read as the reverse complement.
AATTTGGTCAATTGAAAACATTCTTACGCTACGTCAAAAAAAAAATAAAAAAAATATTTCACGTCGAAACAAATGACCTAAGTCTAATTTTCTATAATAAAAAAAAAAAAAAATTGCATGACACCACGTACATACCTTCTTAAATTCTCTCTATCATCACACTATCATCAGTAGCTCAGAGGAATATGAGTTGAGAATGTCAACCAGCCATTTAAATAGCAACCAAAGCCACCCTGAAATCCACCAGGATTATAGCCATACCAGAGTCTGTTAAGGTAGGGCACAACCGCGGCATGCACGAAAGAAGCTCACGACTGAAAAAGATTTGAGTTTAGTATATTCCTTTTTGTTTTTGACGATTTTATAATATTACATGCACTCAACTATTGTATACACTAAAAGTTGGAAACATATTCCAAGATTCAGGGAAATTATAATCAGCTTTAGTGATTCTCTAGGATTTTTTTTCATTTCCACGTGGACATCGAGAACAGCTCTAGAATCTTTTGTGCAGAGCTAGAGTAGTACTAGAATCTTTCTATAAAGTAAATATTGTTATTGTTTATATATTTTTTTTAATCTATGCTAGTCATTAATTACTTATTATTGTTATAATTGTATTATTTAAGTTATATGATAAATTAATTTTCATTTAGAAATTTATAAAAATTAACTTCAGAAACCTTGTATTTATACTAAAACATACATAATATTTTTATCATGAAATTTTTTGTTTATATATTATATTATAATCTTAAACAATTCAATTTCAAATCAAGTCAAATTCATATAAGTTCGACTTATTTAACAACTGTAACAAACAAACTTGAGTTCGAGCTTGAACCAATTAATTAATTATATTTACCGCCCTATATATAAAGCCATGAATTTGACATTAATCTATTTGAAATTGTATTTGCGGGACTTAAAAGTACTTTTAACACTCAAAAAATCTGTTTGAAGAAAAAAGTACTCGTTTGGTAAAAAAAAATTAAAAGTACTTTTAAGAGTTCAAAAACTCTTTTTTCACTTAAAAACTCTATTTTTCAAACGTAATTCTAAACAAATTCTAAAACTTAACCTACGGACAAACATCAAATCCCAATATTTTCTTTAATTTGTCTATACGTCTCATAATTTTTATTTACATATATCCAAATTGTAAGAACACAAATCTTACATAGTCATCACCATTTTTTTTTTTTTTTTTTTAAATGATGATAAAAATCCTTCATGCTTATCCACGACCCAAGCCGTACAAGATTAACACCCTTTGTCCACATAATCAGAAACTTGTCCGCTTATAACAGCGCCACGAAGCCGTTAATAGTAACGTGGCAGCTGATAAAAGCTTGTGTGACGTGTAACCTTCATTTGTCGTCCACGTTCAAACTCGCCCCGCCACATCTGGATCGTCTCGCCTATATAAATCACAATTCGGGTCAAGCAATTTCCATCTTCGAAATCCATCAAAACATATATCCATATACGTACAATCAACTGGTATCTTCGTTTTTGCTCATTACCTTGAAAATGGCACATTACCAAAACCAGCACGCTGCACCTGCATCCCAAGTCGACGAATACGGCAACCCGATTCGCACGGATCAATATGGCAACACAATTCGCACGGACGAATATGGCAACCCGATTCGCACGGACGAATTTGGCAACCCGATCCACCACATGACCGGCACCGCCGGTGGATACGACACCACCACTCTCCAAGGTATGAGTCATGATGTAACGGGGACTGGCGCCCACGGCGTTTCTGGCAAGCTTCATCGCTCTGGAAGCTCAAGCTCTAGCTCTGTAAGTCCTCTCTCTCTCTCTCTCTCTCTTATATATATATATATACATAAAAATGGCCTTATTGGGTGAAATTAATATTGGGTGTACGTACGTAGTCGGAGGATGATGGGCATGGCGGGAGAAGGAAGAAGGAGGGGCTGACGGAGAAGATAAAGGAGAAGATACCTGGTGTTGGACACAAGGATCACCGTAGTAATACAAGTGCAAGTACCACATATGGTTACGATGAGGGGCAACTACACCATCAGGAGAAGAAGGGGGTGATGGAAAAGATCAAAGAGAAGCTTCCTGGACACCACTAGCTGTCGCTAGCTAGCTCATATATGTATATTATTATATATACATACGTATTTCGTTTTCTTTGCATAATATGGTGTTCTTTTTTCCCTAAGCCAGTGCGCTGGTATATGGTACATATATCAGCGTAGGCGGTTCAGTCATGTATTTGTATTATGAGTCGGTTGTCACAGTTTCTAATATATATATATATATATATATATATATATATATATATATCATTTGTATACTTTGGTTTCGGGTACAGACGGTAATTGTGAAGGATAATGCAGTGGGGTAGCATAAAAATACGATAAAGTAGCTAGCTGTAGCAAATTAGCAATTACTTCTAAAGAACGGAACAGTCATTCGTGTTTTTAATTACGCAAAAATATACATATATTTTTTTCTTTTAAATAACATCTTAATACAAGAAGGGTAAAAAGGAGGTGTCATAAGTGGAATAATTAAGATTATTTTAGAGTCATTTTATTTTATTTTACAAATCTAAACGTTTTACTTTACTTGGGGAAGTTTCAACTCTACAAGTTTGTAAGAGTATTCAAGAAGGTTTTGTCTCATCGGACCGGTATGGGTGATAAACCGGTATGGGTGATAAAGAGGTTACGGTTAGCGGTTATTGTCTATAATCGCTAATTGTAGCCGCTTATGCGGTTAATACATTGCTAACTGTTTATACTATAGGAAAAAAATTAAAAATTAAAAATTTGTGCTTGGCTCGCCTCGCCATTCTCCCTGACTAGCATAGCTCGCCAGATAAGTCTAGTACTCGAAGCTTGGCTTTTGGCTCGCCTAGCTTAAGTGCTTGACTAAGGCAATATTTAGAGGATTATTAAAAGACATTTGCTTTATATAAATAAGTAAAGGTGAAAATAGTGGGTTTTTTTTTTTTTTTATGTGAGACAAACAAAAAGCAATTGAAAACACTTGTAGTTGTCCGTGTGAGAGTTTGGAACAAGGTCATTCATGCGTAGTGTTCTGGACTTCATACCAAACTCATCTTTTTAAAAACTTAATATTACATTATATAATATACAAATAATATATTTTTATTGTATATTAAATATATTATATACAATTAATATATATTCACTGATGTTACCTAATAAGTAATATATATATATATATATATATATATATATATATATATGAAAAATTA
>NC_081542.1:2328690-2381074 GCF_901000735.1 Corylus avellana | reverse complement strand
GGAGGATGATGGGCATGGCGGGAGAAGGAAGAAGGAGGGGCTGACGGAGAAGATAAAGGAGAAGATACCTGGTGTTGGACACAAGGATCACCGTAGTAATACAAGTGCAAGTACCACATATGGTTACGATGAGGGGCAACTACACCATCAGGAGAAGAAGGGGGTGATGGAAAAGATCAAAGAGAAGCTTCCTGGACACCACTAGCTGTCGCTAGCTAGCTCATATATGTATATTATTATATATACATACGTATTTCGTTTTCTTTGCATAATATGGTGTTCTTTTTTCCCTAAGCCAGTGCGCTGGTATATGGTACATATATCAGCGTAGGCGGTTCAGTCATGTATTTGTATTATGAGTCGGTTGTCACAGTTTCTAATATATATATATATATATATATATATATATATATATATATCATTTGTATACTTTGGTTTCGGGTACAGACGGTAATTGTGAAGGATAATGCAGTGGGGTAGCATAAAAATACGATAAAGTAGCTAGCTGTAGCAAATTAGCAATTACTTCTAAAGAACGGAACAGTCATTCGTGTTTTTAATTACGCAAAAATATACATATATTTTTTTCTTTTAAATAACATCTTAATACAAGAAGGGTAAAAAGGAGGTGTCATAAGTGGAATAATTAAGATTATTTTAGAGTCATTTTATTTTATTTTACAAATCTAAACGTTTTACTTTACTTGGGGAAGTTTCAACTCTACAAGTTTGTAAGAGTATTCAAGAAGGTTTTGTCTCATCGGACCACAAACTTAAATGTGGTATGGGTGATAAAGAGGTTACGGTTAGCGGTTATTGTCTATAATCGCTAATCGTAGCCGCTTATGCGGTTAATACATTGCTAACTGTTTATACTATAGGAAAAAAATTAAAAATTAAAAATTTGTGCCTGGCTCGCCTCGCCATTCTCCCTGACTAGCATAGCTCGCCGGATAAGTCTAGTACTCGAAGCTTGGCTTTTGGCTCGCCTAGTTTAAGTGCTTGACTAAGGCAATATTTAGAGGATTATTAAAAGACATTTGCTTTATATAAATGAGTAAAGGTGAAAATAGTGGGTTTTTTTTTTTTATTTTTTTTATGTTTTATGTGAGACAAACAAAAAGCAATTGAAAATACTTGTAGTTGTCCTTGTGAGAGTTTGGAACAAGGTCATTCATGCGTAGTGTTCTTGACTTCATACCAAACTCATCTTTTTAAAAACTTAATATTACATTATATAATATACAAATAATATATTTTTATTGTATATTAAATATATTATATAGATGTTACCTAATAAGTAATATATATATATATATATATATATATATATATATATATGAAAAATTACACTTAATTTACTCTTCTAAAGTTAGCAGCGATTTTTAATTCGAATTCTAAAGTTTCAATTTTTACAATCTCCCTTCCAAAGTTTTAATTTTTTTCAATTCAGTCATTCCGTCAATCAAAGCCGCTTTGACTGACATTGCACGTGATCATTTTTGACCTTTTCTACCCAAATGCCCCCCCCCTCCCAATCCCAATAGACTCTCATTCCTCTGTTTGCCGAGAATGACGACGAGCATGTCAAAGATCACCTTTGATCTTAACGTTGGTTGGCCGATTCTGAAGAGAGAGGTTGAGATTTAATCATCGTTTGGATACAAAGAAACTGAGAGAAAAGAGAATTTCGAGTGCTTTGGTTGTGAAAGTTTTAGAGTTTTTAATTTTTTAATTTTTTAATTTTTAATTTTTTTTTTAGGGTTTAGGCTTTGAATTCATTGAAAAAAAGAAAATTTTATATTGACTGAGCTAGTTGATCAGTAGAAAAAAAAAAAAAAAAAGGAAGAGATCGGTAGTATATAAAATTTGTAAATTGATTGAGTTTTTTTTAAAAAAAATCTTTATTTGGTTACTGAGAATTCGGTGGAAGGAAGGAGCGAATGAAAATTGAAAATTGTTCAGTCCTATCCTTTTGCTGTGTTTCATGTGGAAATTTGAATTCTCGTTTGAAATTTTATAGATACACTAGGCTTCCCACAACCCACAAGAAAAATCGGAAAGAATATGAACACACACAAAGCAAAAATTTATTGCAATTATTAGCTTGGCACCAAGAAGAATATGAACAAATATTATTATATCAACAGCAATTTTTCATTATAATAATCCTATCACTGTATCAACAACAACAATCTCAACCTCCTTGAAATCAACCACCATCTTACATAAACTTCAAAATCATGAATATCAGATGAAAATAAAAAAGAAAATATCATATATATATATATATATATATATCGGTTAGCAGTTTTTACTAATTGCTTCCAAAAGCAGTTAGTACAGTTAGCGATTATGGTATTTAGCAGACAGTTATTAACGGCCCGTCTTTTCACCCCTACGCATAATGGTGTGATTTATTTCCTGAAGAGCATTAAAAGATTATGGAGCGAGGAAGGTAATGGCAAATAAGAAATCCCATCCTTTGAGGGGCATGCATCAGCTAGCGAGAGAATTATTAATAAGACATCAGTTGGCCTGTCGTTATTTTCATGAATTTGTTTATTAATTTTACAAGTTAATAATAACCTCTTGAATTATCGCTCCGTCTTTTATATATATATATATATACTCCTTCCATTAATTCACTGTTTAATTTCAAACTAATTAACTTGTTCATTCATTCGGGTGTATATATATATACCCTCGATAAAGACCATGCACATTATGCACTTTGGTCCGCCGGAAAGATCCATCTAAATTAATATATCATTAGAAGAAGGACGTTTTAACAATTCATTAATTTATCAAGTTTCAAGCCTATGAGTTGTTAGAGTATTTAAGAAGGTTGTGTCTCATTGGACCACAAAAACGCAGTGTGATGTATTTCCTTAGAGTTAGAGCGCTATAACATTATGGAGTGAGGATTAATTAGATAATGGCAAATAAGAAACCCCATATATCCTTTGAGGGGCATGAAAGATTTAATAACACATCTGTGACCTATCATTATTATTATTATTATTATTATTATTATTTATCATTTTACAACTTAATTGCCTCTCCATCATCTTTGATGGTTTCCTTTTTTAAAAAAAAATAAAAATATTAACAATTCCATCTATCCATGATGGTATATATATATATATATACAATTCCTCTCGATCAGGCCATTTCATTGCATGCATGTTTTCAAACTAATTAACTTGTTAATTCATTCATTCATGTGTATATATATACATTACCCTCAATGAAAAGTCACGTACATTAATTAAAGAGGAGCTATATATGATTATGGATCATACACGTAGGGTAATGATGATAAGTTTAATAGCGGTTTTGTTAGCAACAGTACAAGGAGGTCGAGAACATCCTCGTGTTCCTCTCCAATGGGATCATATTGTTAACCCAGCTTCAAAACACCTATTGATGTGTGTAGCAAAATGTGCTGTGAAGAGTATCGGGCCTGGTTTCAATAGACGTTTCATATTATGTTTCAACAACTGCATGAAGGCAGCCCCCTACGCTTTAAAAGGAGGGAAGATTTCGAACTAAATCTTTCCTCCTCCCTTTTCATGGTAGTAGTGTTCGGCGTCTTCTCTGTAGGCTCTACCGGTCTCCGTTTCTGGCAGGTTGCTTTAGATCTAGATCCATATCTAGTCTCTTCAACCTTAGATCTGATCGTTTTCTTCAACCAAGACGTGTCTTTCGAATAGATGTCTACGATGTCGTGCTTCTTCATTACTGCTTGTGGGTTTTTTTTTTTTTTTTTTTTTTTTTTTTTTTTTATGGTCCTAGCCGTTGGGCGGAGGACATTAATAATGCTTTTGGCTTTCAAGTCGAGAGGGAAATGGTTTGGGTGTGAGTATTTTGCTCATACCTAAGAAATGGCTTTCTGTACTCTTGGAAGGAGTCTGCGTTAGCAGATCTGTTTTATAATCTGAAGATCAGGTTGGGATAGCAGTTATTTGACGTCATAGATTGATTTTTCATTGTAAGATCTGTTACGTTTTCATTTTTTTGACGTGTAATCTTTTAGTTTCGACTATGATCTTGCAGAACTGTATGTTCTGTGATTGTAAAAGTTTTTATACTGTTGACCACTATTAATGTAATCATATTGGTTTTTCCTAAAACAAAAAAAAAGAAAAAAAAAGAAGGGCGGCCCCCTAAACCACATTTTGATGGCGGCCCAGAGTTACTGAGGTAGAATCCCCCTCAGGTTAATTAATATGGTATGGCCTGTACATACAACTAATTTATAACTCATTTCAAAAAAAAAAAAAAAAAAAACTAATTTATAACTCTTTTACAGCTTTTGATGTGTCCGAATGTGATAATCGGATCCAAAAATTGTTAAGGGTTCTGATACGTACGCTTAGATTTTATCTCTATGGGCTTGGGCCAAGTATTCCATCACTATACTTTTCATGTAAAACGCATTAATATTTGGTTAATTGGTGGGCCGACACGTCTGAGGCCACAGGCATTGCCATGGTCCCAACGACTGTACAACCCCACTATGGTGTAATGGTAGGCCATATTAAAAAAAATATGTGTATTTTATATATTTAAAGAACAAGTGTTATTTTTATAGAATATGTTAAATTTGAAAAAAACTTTGTAGTAAGTAATATATCTATATGTTCAAAAGAAGTAGGTGATTTTACCAAAAAATGATTTTTGTAATTGAGCCTTTCTTCTCACTCCTTTTTGTTTTTGTTTTCAGGATTATGAACAGTATCTCGTAAGCAGCCGGAATGAGGACGTAAGGAATTTAAAATGGAGAGGATTTTTTCCGGGATGATTGAGTCGATCATTATACGGTTGATTAATCAAAAAACTGGGTCTAAGATACAAGTTTGGAATGTGACGTCTGTTTGTGATTAGAGCTTTCCCTTTTTTTCTTTTTCTTTTTTTTTTTTCCTTTATTTTGTAGCGATTGAAGATGGAATATAATCTAGAAATGGAAAGGAATTATTGTACTTAATTCATTATTATTACAATAAATATGTAATCCAACCATCAAAAAATAAAAATTATCATCCAAAAAATATTAACTACAATGTGTGACAGGAACCTTATGTTTTTTACTGAGCAATATTACACAGACAATTATTTTTTTAATTTCTAACATGTTAACATTAATATTAAATACGAGTAAAAAAGTTATAAAAATGTTATAAAAGAGTTATAGTTCCCATATAATAATAAGTTAATAACATTAAAAAAAACAAAAAACAAAACAAATTGTGATCAAAACGGTTAGTTTCAGAAGAGCCACGCCGACACTCCAACTCCGCTCCATTTTCTCTTTTTGCGCATTTGCATTAGAACTCCTCATTTTTTGGTTGCTAGGCTAACTAAAATTTTGGTTCAGTGGGTTGAAATCGGTGCTTTTCAAGTGGGATAGAGAAAAGAACACTATGTTTGGAACGGCGATTAGGTGTATGGCGAAGAAACCCAAGCCGAAGATGAAACCGATAGAGCTGAAGACCCCGCCGGAGCAAACGCAGACCATAACCAGGGTCATCTTCGACGTCGTCAAAGAGCACGGTCCTCTCACCATTGCAGAAACCTGGGATCGTGTTAAGGTACTTCTAGCTCCCTTCGTCTCTTTATATCGTTGTACCTGTAACATCGTGACGTGGGTCTGTATCTTTGTTGTAGATTTGTGCAAAAATATGTTAGTCTTTCGAAGATTGATAGCCTATAGCCGATAGAAGCAGCTTTGATTGTAACATTGTACTGGGTAGTTTGGTGATTTTAATGCATTAGTCTGTGAAATTAGTTCTGCCCCATTTTCAATTTACTTTTGTTAAAATATTGATTAAGTGATTAAATTCAATATTTTATATCTTTATAAGTGCTAGTAGATGAAAGAAAGTATTGCGATATTGATTTGGCCAGGATAAATTCTCATGCTGTGTTGTATTCCATATACAGACAGTAAACTGTACAATGATAACTTCAGGTATATATGCAATTACAACTGAAACTAAAAGATAATTAGTTAATTACAATTCAAACTCAAGATAAATAATACACCAAACACAAGAACTTTATTATCCTAGCTAACAGCTGAGAATGATCCTTTGTCAATGTTATCCTTGCTTTGTATCATCCTCTGTAGCAACTGCTACATCAGTAGAAACAGAGTGTTTGTGAGTCTTTGGGTTCGATAGGGAATGAGGCAGATTGCCAACCACCTGAGCTTCTTGTCTGATCATTAGATGAGTTGTTGGCTTAGCTCTTGTTACTCTAAAAGTAGCAATTTATGGTGTTGGAGCCACCCATTTTAATGCGTGTTGGACTTGATATTAATCATGGTATTGGAGTCATCTCAACTTTCTTTAACACTGCTCACAAAATCAATTTTTGAGGTTTGTTTGAGTATCGTTTGGTCAAGTTGATCTCTACAAATTTACTGAAGGTTATGATGTGTGAATGGCTATTCTGTTTTTTAGTTCAATATTGCATGGGGTTCAAATTTTGATAAGTGAATGGTTATGAAATGCCATCAAACAAATGCTTCTTTGCTATATGTGTTAGGTTCTGATATGTTCGGAAAGAGTGAGATTAATGGTTGTTCACAAGTCAGTTATGTTTTTCTAGTGTGAGATGAGCAATTAGTTTCCTTGTCTGGAGGTGTGGCAGCATCATGCATCATGCAGATCAGGAGTATTTGTGATTTGAATAATATTAGTGTCATTTGTGTAACCTATATCCCAATAGGTTAATGATTGCTTTGTTGAGCTGAGTTCCATTGGGTGCATATTGACCGCAGACGCTGACTAAAGTCAGGAAATGCTATTACCATTGCTTTTTAGATTTTGTTTCTCTTTTATGCTTTCAGTTCGAGATATTTGCTGCATTCCCCATCTCTAAAAGTTTCTTTATCCCCCATATGTTTATTTTCTGCAAATTTTCTAAATGCTTTTTAATAATTTATGTCTTGAATCATTTTCAGGAAGTTGGTTTGAGAGGATTGACGAGCAAGAGGCACATGAAAATAGTGTTGAGGTGGATGAGAGAGAGGCAGAAGCTTAGGCAAATATGCAACCACGTTGGGCCTCACAAGCAATTTCTCTATACAACTTGGTTCACTAAACCCAATATCAAGCAGGCAAAACCAGTTAATGATTCCTCAACACCAAAACCCCCTTAGAAATTCTTGACTACTGAGTAGCTTGCTCATGGAATTTTAATTGTTTTCTTTCCACAATTATGTAGACGCCACAACAAAGATGTGCTTGTTTGTAATTTTCTCTTTTTCCTGTGTATATAATGCTGTTTGACTTGTACTTGTAGAATTATTTTCCAGGTCATGGACAAGTGTCTGCAGGGAGAGGGAAGGGGAGATGATGCCTTTGAACACCACATATACCTTGTGGCATGGTGTAATGCTTGTGAACCCAACTAAATTGGAGGATGTTGATTTAAACGGATGCCCAAATTGTCCATTAAGGACCATTTTCAGATACTTCAAAACTAGGTGGATGTATATTTTTCAAGATATTCATGTGGTTGATTGTGGATTTGCTTAGCATGTGACCCTCAGGATGTTTCAGCTGCATTCAAACCACTGTCTACAAAGCAGAGTCAGTAAGGGGGAAGAAGATAATTAGCCGGGAATGATATATCTTGTACGAAGGCCAACAAGATTTTTGGTAGGTACCGATCTTAAAAGTAGAGACGGTAACAAGCCATGTAGGTTGGAGTTAGGCAACCTTATACTAACAAAGCAGTAGCAGAAATGGGAGCAGCCTAAACCATGAAAAGTGAAAACACAAGCGTGGTGCACTCGTGCTGCATGGCAAAGTGGTGAAGTGCTGCACCCTAGATGGCGATAGTCCCATAGCCAATATATATATATATAGAGAGAGAGAGCATATTTCTATTGAAATCTGAAATCTTGGACATATTTCTATTGAAAGTTCTCATTTTTTGCCGTAATATAGGAAGGAATAAGGTTTTCCCCAACATTGATCGAAAGAAACTTAATCTATTAAACTGATATATATTCAAAATGTATATAACTATCACATGCATTTTAAACGTGTCATTTAAATAGACTACGTTGAAAGAAAATCCTCCAACTCTGTTCGGATAAAAACTTTCTCAACATTTTGCAGGGTAATGCTCGTAATGCAGATCCAAAAGATGAGACATGTCTACAATACAAGTACTGAGCATTAAGCACGCTGATCATCGGCCTATTGCCATGAGACGCCAAGCTAGCAAGTCAATGCCTTGAGAACAAAACCAAAACTTTCCCATACTATACAAATGATGATAACTATATGAACAGGCTATTAGCGCAATTTATCTCTATACATGAAATATCGATCTTCACAATTTAGCTTAATGCATCCCAAGTTAAACACGGAGAGTTCCATTTGGGTGTGAAAAAGTAAAGGAGCCATTAAAAGCGTCAAGCTCCTGAGCTTCTCTTTGACTTGCGCAACACTTCCTTCAGAACAGCAGCAATTCTATGCGCCATGTGGTGCTCTAAAAAGATTTCTTTGACCCTCTCATACCCTCTCTTCCCCATTGTGAGCCTCCTCTCAACATGAGTGGCGAGTTTGACAATGTTCTTGGCAAGGGGAGTAATCCCTTCCTTCCCAACAGGATGCAGCAAACCCGTCGTGCCATTCAATACAATCTCTGTGGTGCCTCCTGCTGCTGTTCCCTGACAAATGTTTTGAAAAAAAAGCAATAAGACGGGTTCCTTTACCACATAAGGATACTAAAAAAACACTGCTATACTGCTCTTGTACCATTCTTTTTTCTTCTATTTTTTTTGCCACAAATACTGCTCATACGTTATGATAAAATTCTACCTAGAGCCTTTAAGTTGGGAGATAAGTACTCAAAATTAACTGAAGAGAGTTAATTACCAGTACAGGCAGCTGGAATGCCATAGCTTCAATGGTTATCCTACCGAAGCATTCTCCCCGTGCCTAGAAGGGATTACAAAAGAAAAAAGGACGAGTACAAGGAACTTAAGTTCATTGTCACATAGTAATCACAAAAACAAGCCAATTAAATGAAAATAAAACTAGCATGCCTAAGATTAAATTCATTAGATTCATACCACACTAACCAGAGCAAAGAAAATAGTTCAACCCTTTTATGCATCACATATTTTATCTATTTGACCAACACAGAACTACTTCACATTTAATAGATAAAAAAATATAAAAGAGAGAACTCTGGGCTTTCACATTCTACAAGAGAAATAATTGCCTGAGACCACGAACTAATATGTCTATAATACAATTATAGATTTGTGTTCTTTTTCTCTCTTGTATACTCCATATGTACTTGAGTTACACCCCTTTGCGCATTTTAATAAGATTGATTAACTTAAAAGAAAAAAGAAAAAAAAAATCAATAGAAACAGAAACGAACAACGTGCACATGAAAATATCAACGAATAAAAGCAAAAGGCAATATAAGATAAAAAACAAATAAACTTTTGTAATGTTTAAAATAAGATATAATACTTGAAAAAGAGAGCGAGTTGTTAGCATAGCAAGATTACCTGGGAATTCTGAACGAGAACATCAATTGCAGCTAGATAAGGGGCTACAGTCAGAGTTTTATTTACAAAGTGAACTCGATCTTGGATTTTCTTCAGCATTACAAAGTTACGTAATTCAGACTCAAACTTGGTCTGAGCATTCATGTCACTTCCAACTATTACTGCATGCAGTCTTGGCACCTGCAACTTCTTTTCTTGGATCAATTGCAAGCTTTCATAGAATGAACGAAGAAATAGATCCTGGCCTTTTCCACGTGAAACACCTGCAGTTATTTAGAGTCCTTAGTGCCCATTAGTTATGAATATACGAAAACTAGCATAAACACAACAAGCAATCTTTTGGTGTTAATTTTCTTTTCTTTTCTTTTTTTCTCTATGTGGAGCAGGGGACAGGGAATGCTGTAAAGGGTGTTATGACAATTAACAAACAGAAACCACTCAAACACATAGAAGCAATCACGGTGAAAAAGAAAATCAGCACTAGAAAACAAGGAACCGTGGTAAAGCATTTTAACCAAAGGAGCTATGGCAGGATAACCAAATATAACTTTAACATGAGACCAAATCATTCATATAATTACAGAAAACAAGTATCTTGATTTGTATAAAAGTAGCAATAGCAACAAATATCTGGCATATGGTTACATCAGCAATGAAAACATACTGTTTATGATGGCAAATAGTAAATCTTCATTTCGCACTCCAAGAGACTCTCTGACATGTTCACGCAAAACCCTTTTTGCTACACTGTCTTCAGCAACTTCCATGAGTTCCTTGCTATTTCCAAGGTGAACAACATAAGTCTCAGGCATTTTAATCCTGCAGAGGGCAAATTATTGGAAATATTATCCCCGTATTGTATGAAATAACTAAAGGATCAAGGGAAGAATGGTTGAAAACTTGAACGTGAACACTGCATTCCAAACATTATTGCCTTTCAAAATTCCTGACCCATTCGAGCCACCTAACTTGCCAGGACCATAATGAATCAGAGGGTGCGTGTGTGAACGCGCGTGGGTGTACGTGTCAATGATTCATGTATCCTTGCTCCGTTTTTTCTGTTCTTTTCCAATTTAACAGCAACCTCCCCCAAACATATGTAAGTAATTAGCTATCTAATCATCACTTGCCAAAACTGGAACATCTCGCCTAAATGCTATACACATGAAAAATTTAGAGATAGTGACTTAAAGAGTGTCATTCCTTGACAGTTGATATCTGGAAAGTAAAGGTTTCATTAGAGCCTAAAATACAAGCATGCTCACTTTCCTGGGCATCGCCTAGGCCATGTACATGCAGCCCAAATGAAAATGGCAATAGAATAGGGACCTTGGTATTCATGATGCCATTGTATATTGGGTTCTTGTGCCTAAACCTTCAGATTTCAAAAGTACGGAACAATTCATTCCAAAAGAATAATATGTACTACAAATCCACTAAGAGCTGCATTTATAAGAACTAAACTAAGCAAGTTTACATCAAGATTTTAGAAACCTACCCCAAGCGTTCATGAGTCCTATTCTTCCAGTATTCTGCTGTTACATGAGAATCAATCATAGCACCAGCAACCAAAGGCAGGTGCTTGACATACTCCAATCTGAAGTAATGTCCACGCATTTCATGGATCCACCACAACACCTTCGGAAGAACACGAGGAACATTTTCCTTGAGAACAGCATCAAGCCATCTCCCAGCAACAGCTGTGTTCAAAACAACCAAATCAGCCCTGAGAGCTGTGTCTATAGCTTCCTGACCCTTGGCAGAGAAGACCTAACAATGTGTGTACACAAAGGCACAATTAGAAGCTACTCAAAGATTACAGAGAAATCAATCAAAGCTTTCAATTAGCAGTATCAATGCATAGCAAATCCATACAGGGCGAAATCTAAGACTCAAATAACAAGAAGAATATTGGGCCCAAAGAGTTGTATGCTGCATAGAAGACTGTGAGGAAGAAGGCAGACTGCTTCCAACATCACAAAAGATATATAAATACATAGCCACTTAGAATTTGGCTCGAGTAGTGAGGGGCAGGGTGGGATCCGGATAGACCTCAGGTTTGAAAGACTTAACAAGCAAGAGAAAACATAAACTATATAAGCCAGTAAAGAAATTACCTGCACTCCCCTGTCCAACATCTTATGTTCCAAACTGTATATCACCTCATCTGTTCCTGCAGGCTTGTGGATTGTAATCCAACGAACCTCAGCACCAACCCTTCTTAACAGAAATGCTAGCTCCATCAACAACAATGGTCCACCTGAAAGAATATTAAAAAAGAAGTTAAAATCACAAAAAGATTTAAAACAATTAGGTGAAAGAAGATACCCATGCAGTTTTCTACAATAAAAGAGTTAAAATGGGATATTATCTCATATTTCGTACAATATAATACATGCCCACACACGCCCACACGGACAAAGTTCTCTTACAAACCGAGTTAGAGGAAGTTCATCTAACCTAGTCTATAAAAATGACATGTGTCATCTTTCATATGAGAAACACATGCTTTTTTAAATAGAATGTGAAAAGCACATGCTTTTCGAATAAAATTTCTTCCAACTTTGTCCTTACAATTAAAAAAAAATGTGCTTCTCACATGTACAGGACACCTGTCATTTTTATAGACAAGATTGAATAAACTTCTTCCAATCCAATTTGGAAGCAAACTCTGCCCACACACAAACTGATATAACAGAAATTGGTTTTGTAGTCCCCAACTAAACTCAACTCATTTACCAAGAAAAACCTAAACACATCTCAGCTAAGCTTAATTAAATTGGGATCAGGTCTATGGATCCTCATCAACTCGCCACTGGGGTAGGCAACTCCGAACTACTACAGTAGCTGAATATTTACAGTAAATTTAGTAATTTCTCATTTACTAAAGTGTTGCCGCTTGCTAAAATTCCACAATTAAGAAACCTTCAAGCAACAGGACTGGAGAGAAAGCAAATAATATCCTACACCATTCCCCCTAACAAGTCATTTGAGAAGCATACCAAAAAGCGCAGAGAAATGTACAACACCATTTAGCATAATTTGTTTCTTAAATTAATAAACCAAACCATAATAACAGGACCATTATAGAAACCAATGATTTAGGCTTAAACTGAATACAATCGCTAACTACAATTAAACTAAATACAACACAAATTAGCGCGCAAAACTAACACTGCAGCATTATTAAGCTAAGTCCTTACGAGTTGACAGAAAAATTAAGCAAAAATAAGACAACGATAATTTGAGATACCGGAGAGTGAGAGCTCGTGCGAGACGAGCAGGACGTGCTTGGACTTCATGAAACCGAGTGGACTCGGCGCGGACCCGGTCTGCGGAGCCGAGTCGACTCGCTTTTTCACGACTTCCACATGGCGATCGCAGGAGTCGAAGGCGGGTCTGATCAAGAAGGCGATCAACGTCGAGACCGAGAGCATCATAAGGAGAGCGAGGAGCCAGCGCGTGTGCGAAGCGGCCCACGCGCCCGAGTGCTTCGCCATCTCTAGGGATATGGGTTCGGTGGTCTGCGAGCTTCGCTAGGAGCTTCTTCGGCATTTTAGGGTTTGGGTTTGGGTTCGGGTCTCGGAGCGGTGGTCTTTGCACATTTGGCTATGTGGATTTGACACTTGTAAAGACGGGTTTGGGTTTTGTTGGCTTTGAAATTTTACCGCGGTGTTCGAACCATGAAACTCCGATAGTTCGGTGGAATCAACGGAACCGTCCAAATTGCATCGCTCAGAGCTTTCCTACAGACTTGGAACTTGAACGCAATAGTCGTGTAATAAGGGTCTTTCTTTACTCTTGGAAAATGGAAAGGCGACCGTTTCCGCTTGTTACGTCGACTTTTCGACTCGATATTTATAAATAATTTTTGTCACGGCGGATTTTCCTTATTGGGCTGGCCCGGCTGGGTTCCGGAGTCTGTCCTATCGTATTCGTGGGAGCCACAGAACAGTGCACGTGTAATCCGTCCGTTAACACAAGGGTAGTTTTGGCATTTAGAAATCTCAGAAAGACCTCGCAAAACGCAACACATTTTCCTTCCCCGGAGCTTTCTTACTTGGGGCCTGCGCACAGGCGAAGCCAACTCGCTTCGAGGTATTTTTCCTTGCTCATTGCCATCCCCAAAAATGCCTGCCAACCTCAAAATCCAACTACTTCCAGGGCACACCCAGTGAAAAATCACCCGCTTCCCTCAAGTTTCGTTCATGATGACCAAATCATGGCTACCCGTAATTGTCACAGGTTAGTTTCCATGTGAATTTTGTTCTGGATTTTTGTTAGTTCAATATGCTTATCTAGTTGTTTTGTCTGATACACAAATTTCATTTTTGTTTCAGCTCTTGTTTTACAGGCACTTGGGGCCGTTTCAGTTGTGGTACCGAGTTCCAATTGCTACGTCCTCGATAATTCTAGTCACATTGTTGATTTTGTATCCTACATTGTTATAGATTCTGATTTAGAGAAATATCTCCCAAGTGTGCACGGTGATGTACAGTAGAATAGCTAATTGCACCTATGCGTAAAGCGTGCTTACGCTCGCACATAAAAGATCGGTATTGGTTGATATTTGGAGCCTGGAGTTCATCTGATTGTGATGATTAATTGCCTCAAAAGGATGAGTGTTGCTAGGGTTTGAATTTGATAACTGCCATGTCAGTTTGTAATGGATTGTAGTAAAAGCTGCACTATTCTAAACATTTTCTACACAACACTATCGTGCTCAAAACTGATAGGTTTAAGCTTTTGGGATAAGTGGTGTCTCAATTATCTTATGTCAAAGTCCTTACTTGGATACTCCCAGTTTCCATTTGAGATAAAATAATACTTTTTTTTAATCCGCTGCTAAATATGATTAAATTTCAATCCTGTCTTTACTAAATATAGGAAAGTTGTTTTCTCTTGAGCTGTTGATCAGAGTAGCTGGGTTGGGCATAATTTTGAGTATGAGAGGAAGGACCAGAAGGTAATGTCCTTAAATAAAGCTAATGATAAATAAAGTCCACATGTGCTATTGATATCTGAGTGTACAGTTGATAGATATTCAAATCCGGAGGGTATTACAATAAAAGTTTGTCCTACTGCAGGACCCTGACTTGGCGGTTCAATTTTGCAAAGATGTGGAGACTAGATCGCAAGCGGTAGTTCACACCTTATGTTATCCTTTTACTATTTATTTATTTTTATTTATATGCCTCCATTAAGTTAATGCAAATACTTATGAATCCAGTCTGAAGAATTTTACAGCATGCTGTGGTTGATTACTTCTTCAACATAAGGCAACTGGCCTCATCTGTTTGTTCTAACTTTATGACCAATAGTCAGGAAACTGATAGATAACAGAAGAAGAATGCAAAATCTTTTCATAGTTTAAGCAATTCAATTTCTTTGAACAATTGCACAGCTCACAAAATATTGATTGGTTATACAAGTCAATTGGTGAATCATTAGAAACTTTGCATTTGTGCTTAGTACTTTAATCACATGCACTAGTAATTGCGTATGAGAATGAACCAAAAGTATGACAAGAAAGTCAATGTGATGACATTATTGTTTTTATTTGTGATAAATAATTGAAAAGAGAGATTCAGGTTCTAGGTTGATCAGGTTACCTTTTCTTTCTAGCATGGAAGACATATATGTAACGAGTCATTTTTGTGACTCTAAATATGAAAAGGAGAGTAATATGGGTTGTGATGCATGAAGCTTGGCATTTCTGTGCACACAACATTGATAAAGATGCAGAAATAAGAGTCTTTTTAGTCCCTTGGTCACTCTCTGCATATTATCTTGTGCTGTAGATGATATCAGAGTCATATATTCTTTTGGTTTGCTATATGATGAAAAGAAAAAATAAAAATTCATGCATTTTCTTCTTTTTTACAACTATGGTTCACATAGGGTGTGCATGTGCTTATACTTATGCAGGGATATGTGAATTTTGGCCGATTTGATAAGCTCAGCTACTTCGTTACTGGTTCAGGGCAAGTTGATTTTGTTCAAGTAAGCCATCTTTCAACCTGAACAGCATTTTGGGAAACTTTGTTACAATAAGCATGAGTGATGTAGGTTGGCACTTTATGTGCCAATTAATTCACTTCGTGCCATAGGAAAGAACTGTATCTGACTGTCTTTTTATTCGGGGAGGGGGGATTGAAGTTTGGAGTGATGTTGGATTTTTAAAAGAAGAAACAACAGAAGAAGCAAAACTGCAAAAGAGACTGGAAGGTCTTTACTTTTTCAGTGAAATGTCATTATTATTGAAATAAAAAGGTCTGAAAAGAAGTTGCCCCTATTTTTGCTGATATGGGACTCGGCTTGGCCACCGTGCCTTAACAATCTTACTCAAATACCAGAAGGAAGTCAGGCATTTCTGTAGTGGTTGCCGGATTGAAGTATCCCTTTTGAGGCATTTAGACTTCAAACCTAATGTCTTCCTGGTATAGATTGCCGAGTTGGTAAACCTGATCATCTTAGTAATCTTTATTTCTCTGTATATCTAGGGTTATTTCAATGGTGACCTGAGGAATTGTGAGCTCAGTTATGACAAAATGGGACGTACAGCTCAGGTTGGTTATGTTTTAAAATATACTTTTTTCATGTTAAAAATTCATAAATCTTATTATATTACTGCTTTAAGGACCTCCTATTTCTTTCGATTAAACTATCTTCTGCTACAAACTCCCCCATTGTTGTTGTGTGATTTCAGGTAAATGTTATATGTGGAAGTTGTTTAAATGGAGAATGCAAAGGTTTGTGAGCTCTTCATTTCTGAGTTTCAATGTCTAATTGCTTCATACACAAGGAAATACATGACCCTCAAATACATGAGCATTTTTGAGTTTCTGCTATGTTGATACGCCTGTGTTTGGTTGGTTGGAAGCCAAATTGAAGTTCATGATATCTAATAGAATAGTTAAAATGATGAAATTAGAGGATTATATTGAAGGGCTCATGACAATTTGGAATAGTAAGACAATTTCAGTGTGTGCAGCACTATTGGTCAAGTTTTATTTGTTTTCTGAAGTAGATTTTACCACCTGGTCCGGAACGAGTTAGCTAGCTGCTGTTTTTCCATAACCTATATTGGTAGTTTCTTTTAACCATATATGCAAACGAGCTTGATGTTGGTTATAAATCAAATACTGCTTCTTGAGGGAAAGTGATGGCAGAGTTCGTAGTTGTGACTGGTTCTGTTCACTAAGCTTGAATAGAATGTTCGAACCATATTTTTGTGATGGATATTCCCCTCAAATATTTTGCATGCCATGTGAAGATACGATTGCTAATTGATATTGTTTTTCAACATATTTGCAATTCTAATCCCAGAAGATATGGGACAAGGCACTTTTAGTTGTTGGGTCATTTTAATTTGGTGCAATGCTTTTTTCTTTCTTTCAAAAATATACTGTTCCTCATATTTTTATACATCTTAAATTGCCTCTGCACCTATAAATGTCTATGGCCCCTGTAAGTACAAAATTTTAAGGCATATAAAATTATCTTTGTTGTCTGTCTCAGGTAGTCCTGGATGCATATGCAATGTTACCTATGAGTCAACTTGCAGGTCTACTACTTTGTGCCTTGAGTTCCATTAATATCCCTCTTATTTCTTTTTCTTGTTACATAGTGTTGATTCTTGGTATATAATTCATTGAATTGCTACCTCTATGATAAAAATGCTTCAAATTTGGACTTAATGTGCTGTAGATACATGAAATTGGGATCTTAAAGACCTCCATGTTGTTACAACTAGTAGGAGAGAAGGGCTTGTTTCTGTATTATTGACTGCTAAAGCTTTTATGGTTCCATTTGAACCAAATAAATCAATGCATTCAGAAGAATATAATAAAGAGCAAGGCATATGATAATTAAATTTATTCACAGCCAGTTCCATAAGAAAAGTTGGATCCAAATTATAGAAACACAAGCTCAAGTTTCCCTCTGTTGAATTATTTCGCCCCTTTCTTGAATTTGACAAATAAGATACAAAATTCCATAGGATTTCTCTTTTGTAAGATACAACAATAAAAGTAATAACTCATTAACTATCCAACGATTGGTTGTTGGAAGCCTACAGAGAATTTTCTAAATTTATTATTTGCGGGTGGTGGATAAGTCGAAAATAGATATGAATAATATTACTTTGCTGCTGGTAAACTCACAAAATTGCTTCATTATTATATTGATTTGAGACATTTTATTGCTCTTTCCGATTTTATATCTCGCTTCCCATAAAATCTGATGTAACTTCTCAATATTTGTGGCTATATCTGATTTTGTCAGAGTTTTTGTTGAACTTGCCATTCCATGTGAGAGATTGGGTCCACGGGTATTTGAGGGCTTCACTGTTGGTTTTCATCCACGATCATGGGAAATTGTAAGACCCTATGCTATTCTTAGCAATGTATCTTAATTTTGTATTGCAAGAAAGAAAATTTACCCTGCAAAAGGAAAGAAAAACAATTACCTTTGATGAACTTGTAGGTTTACAATGGTATGACCCAATTGGGTTTTGAAAAGTCTTACCGTGATTTCAGGTCTGTGATCTTACTGAGAGTTGTTTTTTCTTTTCAAACTTCTGTCATGAATGATGGTGAATATACGCTTCATACACCAAACTTTTTTCTATTACTATCACCAATAATTTTCAGAATAATGTATTACTTTTTACAGCTTTACGACTGAACAAGTTCATGTAGCCCTTTATATGACTGCAATTGCTTCTCTATCAAATTTGGTGCAGAAGCCTATTATTGAGGTACTCTACTTTTGTCATTTCAGTCGGTGGGAAGCATGTTATATTTAGTATATCTGCCTAGTATCTGATATATATTTGGCTGCCTCCAGGTTCTTCCAGAAAATGGCCTGGAGGTTCAGTTATCAGGCTCAGGGGCAACTGGGAAACCTCCTACGACTTTGTCGCCCACAGTGCTGATTGTGGATTGGAGATGTATAGATTCTTGCAGCAATAGTACATTTATGATGTACAATCTTCTAAACTTCTTGTTTAAATTTTCTTTGTTTCTTTTTTTTTTTTTTTTTCTCTTCAGGTGAGAAGGCCCTTGATACTCCATATGAAGTTAATGTCACTATCCCAATAGAGGGTTATGAACCCATTCAGTTCATTCTTACAAAAATGTGTGGTATGCTCACATTTCTGTTGTGAAAACCTCTCTCTCTCTCTCTCTCTTGGTAGGATTTATCGACAGTTTAATACTCTAAATTTTAAGAAAAAAATAATGATTTTATTGAGAAAAAAAAAGTGGAACACATCAGTTCACAGAAGCATACAAGAGGTTACCAAACCCCCCGCTCCATGCAGGTGCAGAGAAGGGAAAAAGAAAAAAAGAAAAAAAACCCATAAAGCTTTACCTATCCAAGAAATCCAAAAAGGAAGACTCGTAGACATGAGATTAAACAGACATCCATGTTAGAACTTATTTTAATTTTAAGTTCCTGAGATGGGGTATGTTGCTTTGTGGTTAATCTGGCTCTGCCTTCATTATAACTTGCTAGTTGACATGTGATTTTGGAGGATCTTACAATCCATCACATGTGAATGAGTCCCTGTGTTGGTGTCTGCTTTCCCAAATTTGTTATGCAATGCCACTTGTCTTTTAGTTGGCAATAAGTAGAGGTGGAACACGGTAAAAATTTGCTATAAGGCTAAATGACAGTTGTACACAGTATTGACTGAAAGCCCCTACTTCTTCCAGTTCAATTTCTGTTTGTAGTTGATTGCTTTCATGTCTGAGCTCTTGGTTCCATAAAAGCGTAGCCTTGTTTTTTCAAATTTTGCAGAATATAGACAGGATCAAGGGGCAGATGCAACAAGAGGGTGGGCTACATTTGGAGTGTTATCGTGCATGTATGACTAACTTCACTATAACTTTTTTCTTTATTAGATAAGTACTAAGAGCATATGTTAAATTATGAAAAGTGAATAACTAGAACATGTGATGGAGGCATCTGCATAATATGCAGTTGGTGTTACGTAGGCACTTTTAGCAAACTGATAGATTGTCTGGTATATGCTTTTGAATATATAGTATGAAAATACACCTTAAGCTTGTTCATGATTATGCATTTGCTCTCAACTTGCTGCACGTGATGCAATAGCAATTTCACTCCATTTAATATTCATTAAGCAAGTGCTGATCTCTATATCCCACCGGCATGTTACAAATCTTTTTGGATATCACTATGCTTTCTGAATATTGATGTTTGGACAAATTGGAATTTGGCCTGGAGCAGATTCATTGTCTTTTCAACAGTGTTTTGTTGCGGAGGATTCATTTACAAAACTCGAGTGGAACGCCTGGTATGCTGTTTAGCTTTTGCTTACATGCATTAGATGGTACTTTAGTTTCCTGCTTTTGCTTTGCAAATACACATCCACAATCATCTATTTATGTTTTGGTCACATGCAGCATGGGATTGATGCATTGCCGGGCATGACAATACTATCTGCTTGCTTAGAAACTGTAAGTTTACGGTACTTATGGCAATTATGTAACTGGAACCCTTAGATTTAACAATGTTCCATTATTTTTTACATTGATATTGATTAAACAAAAGGGTGGACTTGGACGGCGGCCAAATGTGGAGAGAGTTTGATATTATTAGGGTAAATGTTAGAGAAACATTAATAGTTAATTGAATATTTGGATGCATGAATAGGTGAGCGGAGCAGGGCAAAGCTACTCACGAGCAGAAGACCTTAACAGTGCTTTCGCCAAAGCCTCTTGGGAACGCCCGGCTGTTGTTTCTACTCAAGGAGCTTCCAGACAAGGTGAAAAGAAATATGGTTCCATCTGAATTCCATATAGCTCGTCACATTCCAATTGAATACTACAAATCACACATGTATCAACCAAAGATGTGCGGGATCATGAAGTTTCACAAGCTGTTCTATCATACTATTAACGAAGTTTACAGCAAGAGTTTGTAATCACCCATGTGAGTATATTCTCCTAAATTCATTTACTGCATTCTTTCTTCTTGTATTTGTTCCCTTTACATCTTAGAGAATCTATATACAATATTGTCCACATGAAGTTGCCGAGTTTCTTATTAATTTCTTTTTAAATCCTCCCCATATTCAAGTCTTTGTGCTTGTTTGTGTGAGTTCAAAAGCACTTTTAATGAAGGGAAAAATATACTTTAGCCCCCCAAATTACCATTTATTTTCATTTTAGTCCCTTAATGTTCAAAAAGTGATAAAGTTGTAATTTGGCCCCTACCAAACAGTTGCAATTTGGCCACTTCATTAGTCATTACCGTCAAATAGAATGGAAAATTCAAAATTACGTCGTTTTGGCAAGTTTAAGTTACTAAAATGCTCTTTTAGAAAGAAAAAAAAAATCAATTTAAAAAATGACCTCCAAAACGACGTTGTTTTGAAGAAAAAAAAAATTAGAAAAAAAAAAATAAAAAAAAATAGAGTTGGTTTAGAGGTGGCTTGCCGGCCACCCCCAAGCTTCTGGGGTGGCCGCCCAGCCACACCCACAGGGCGCCAGACCAGCCACCCCGTGGCCTATGGGGTGGCTGCCCAACAGGCCTAGGGGTGGCTTGCCATCCACCCCCATGGCCTATAGGGTGGCCGTAAACCACCGATTTTTTTTTTTTCTTTTCCTCAAAACGACGTCATTTTGGGGGCATTTTTTGTTTTTATTTTTATTTTTTCAAAAGAGCATTTTAGTAATTTAACCTTGTCAAAACGATGTAGTTTTGAATTTTTCATCCTATTTGATGGTAATAATTAAGAGAGTGGCCAAATTGTAATTGTTTGATAGTTTTGGGAGTTATTTTATCATTTTTTGAATATTAAGAAGCTAAAATAAAAATGACTGATAATTTGAGGGACTAAATTATATTTTTCCCTTTATTGAAAATACCATGGATTTTTTTTTTAGCACAAGTATATATATTACAGAATTTGAACAAAACCAAAAAAAAAAACTTCTAAATTTGTTTTGGCGGTGAGTTATTGCCTATACAGTTAAAGGCTGACTAATGTCAAGCTATATAGATATGTTGTTGCTATTTCTGATGGTTTCAGCTTAGGTCTTTATGGCTCTCTGCTAGCAACAACTGCCTCCCTAATGGGTATTGATTGCAACTTTATGTTTTTGGAAGTCTACTATTGTAGCATGACCCACTTTTCAAACCTAGAACGAAATTGCCTTTATCTTTTCTGTGGATAACGAAAGCTTATCTTCTTGCAACGGTAAGTCTAGGTGTACGTACTAAAAAAAAGGAAATCATAGAACTCACATGCTAAACATACTATTTACACATTTTTTGAAGAAAAAAAAAAATGGGTTGAAAAAAAAGAAATGTTATGTATTACTTTTTTATTTTTTTTATTTTTTTTAAAAGTTGATGTAACTTTCAAAATTACTATTGAATCAAAATTTAAATATCATTCAACTCATTTTTTATTCATCCTTTTAAAACTGTTTACCAAACATACCCTCCGGTGCTATGAACATGGGCGGAGAATATTTCAGTCAACTAGCTTTGCTTTTTGAAGGGAAAAATAAACAGTAAAAAAATAATGGAAGTTTTTTTCTTTTTCTTACTTATCCCACCACGACCATTTATTTATTTATTTTCACAAAATTCTCAATAATAAAATCTGACCCCACCGCCACAGGTTCTCAGTCAATAAAAAAAAAACAAAAAAAAAAAACACCTAACCCCATAGGTAATCAATGAGAGAGAGAAGGTTCCACTTCTGTCAAACCATGCACATTGCACTATAGTATTTCTAACTATTAAAGTTTAATTTCAAGTTTTTTAGAAGAATTAAATATTAATCATTTAAAAAAAAATTATAATTTAGTTTCATCGAGCTTTAGTGATAAAAAATATAAAAAATAATAAATCAGCTTTCCACGTGTATGGTCAGCGTGATTCGTTTAGAAAGAATGGTGGGAAAAGTTGCTAGGATCAATCAAATTAGCCAAGGAGATAATATACCGATAATATGCTCCTCGATTAGATAGATTTAAAGCCTGAAAAGAAAAAAAAAAAAAAAAAAAAAATCAATCAACTTGGGCAAGGATATATACGGATGATATGCTCTTTGATTGAGTTAGGGCCTACAAAAGATAGCTTATAATTTAAGAATCATACCCTTAAACTAAAAGGAGTAGTTCTCCAACCCCACAGATTAAATTTAAATCTATACTATATATTATCTCAATGGGGATGGATTGGACGAACCTAATATTCTCTTTTATTTTTGTTTCATACTACAACATTGCTATTCCTATTCCTATATTTTATATTATATTATAATATGACCCTGCATCTAAAACCCACAACAGTCAAATACGTCTTATTATTAAAATTGATTGAAATCAAAAGGCTACCTCCCAAAGACATGAAAAGACGGGTTCTTTTTATACGCCCTAACAAATGGCAACATGTAAGCAGATGAAATAGAAAATGCCTCACCTCAATGATACAGCACTGTCAACTGGCCTTCCTTTAAAACAAAATTTTATGGGTTGTTTGGGGGGCTGTTTCCCATTGGCTTGAAAAAAAAGAAAGCGGTCAATAACTGTAACAAGATTTGATTAATACGTGAAAAAAAAGTAAAGATGTTTAATATAGGAAAGTGAAAATTTTTATTTTGTAGTTATTTTTTAATTTGAATAGTAATAAAAAGTGATTGATGTGATGTAAAAAAATAAGAACGATGAGAGTTGATTCTGAGATGAATAGTATTAGGGTTATTTATCTTCCCTCAATGTTAAATATAATTTCATGCGCTTCCAATACAAAGAATAAAAAAGTGAAAGTTATTTATCTCTTAATGCTCTTTCTCTTTACATTAAAAGATAAATAACTAAAATAGACTTCTGATGCGAAGATTCCAGCTAAAAGTTCGTTTGATAAACCATTTAGTTAGTGTAAATCAATATTCAGTGAGTTTGACATTTACATAGAAGATTCGAAAACTTACGTCAGTGCATATTCAAATTTCGAATTTTACTGACTAGTTTAACCCTATACGCCAAAATTAAAAATTAAAAATAAAAATAAAATAAACTACGTACCCCCCCTTAATTTCTTTTAGCCAAGAGCCACACGCCTTCTGCTCACCCCTTCCAGAGAGCCGCCGGACCGACTACGTCAAACCCAACAACCATCGACGGTGTCAACCGGCCCTGCTGCAAACTGCTGCAATTCAAGCTGCTGCAATTTTTATTTATTTATTTATTTTATTTTATTTAAAGTTGGCTTCTGGGTTAGTCTCTAATGGTCACGCTTTGAATGCACCAATAATTTTGAGTTCACTGACTTTGTCAACAGAGCAGGTGAGTCTACGTACTGACTACGTTTGGCGTTACTATATATAAATAAGTACCTGCAGGTTGACCATGTCTAGCTCGTACATGCATTTAATTAAATTATTAAGTTTAATTTGTTGACTGGTCCATATGGTCTTAGTGAACACCTCTAATCTATTCGGAATCAAAGAGACAAAAATTCATCAATTGTAGAACTTTATTTTAATATGGAGGTTTCATAATTAACCATAGTTTTTACTCGTTAATTAAATTGATTGTATAATGGGTTGGTTTAATAAGAATTACAATAATTGACTCTTTTGTAAATGCATTTTAAAAAAAAAGTATTTCTAAACTATATATATTAATTTGGTTTAAAATTATATTTTATATTTACGAAATCACAATAATAATTAAATTGTTTGTTGATATTTATGCCTTTTAAAAAAATAAAAAAGGGTTTTAAAAAACAAAACCAGAATTTTGGTTGTGGCACGAAGCAATGAACATAATATGCTAAGAAGCAAAGGCTCGTGATTTATACTTCACTTTCCACCAAAACGTAATCGTTCTTCCCAATGTTAAATAAGGAAAGCTTTATTTGCTTGGTCAAAAGTTTGCTTCCCTGCAATCATCTAAGCTTATCACCATGAACCAGTAAGCCTACGGCCAAGCCACCAACCCTAGCCTTCTTTTTTTTTTGATGTTTTTTTATCTCTTTCTCTTTGACGTTGACGTGTTTTTTTTGGTTTGATGCGTGAAGTTAGCTGCCGGCCGACTCCAACTTTTTTGTTCCCTTTCCCCCTATTTTACTCTCTCTCCCGCGTCTCTTATCTCTCAAGACTTCGTCAAAAATTTCCACGAAGCTTCCCCTATAAATAAATACCCACAAGCCATTCAGCTCTCATCATTGCAAAGCATTCAGAATTTCTCTGCAACTCTTTTATAGAGTTTGACAAAATGTCTCGCTTCACGAGTTTTTTTCTAATCCTTTCTCTTTTTGCCTTTGCTCCCCTTTGCTTCGCTAGCAAGAAATATGGCGGTTACCTCTTCCCACAGTTTTATGACCATTCCTGCCCAAGAGCTCAAGAGATCGTCAAGTCCGTCGTGGCCAAGGCTGTCGCCAAAGAAGCCCGCATGGCTGCTTCATTGCTTAGGCTCGAGTTCCACGACTGCTTTGTCCAGGTCTCTCATATATATATATATATATATATATATATATATATATTTTTTTTTTTCCTTTGGAAATAACCATTAATATTTTGCTCGTATTTTTTCTATACTTATAAATTATTAGACTTGTAAACTTAGGTGATCAATTCCTTATAAGTAAATAATGGACCGACAAACTAATCTATTACATTTAAAAAAAATATAGGTAAATTATTTACGCCAATATTTTTTTTTTGATGTCATTAAAAATATTTGCAGTGACTGAATTACTTAACACATTATATTGCAGGGCTGTGATGCATCGCTACTGTTAGACAGCAGCGGGACCATAACCAGTGAGAAGAGATCAAACCCTAACAGGAATTCAGCCCGAGGGTTTGAAGTGGTAGACGATATCAAATCTGCTTTAGAGAAAGAGTGCCCCCATACAGTTTCTTGTGCTGATATTCTGTCTCTAGCTGCTAGAGATTCCACCGTTCTTGTAAGTTTACTGTAGAATTTCAAAGCCTTGTCTCACTTTTGCACGACAAAATAATTATCACAATCTGACAATCTTTTGAATATCTAGAGTGGGGGACCCAGCTGGGAGGTCCCACTTGGAAGAAGGGACTCCAGAGGTGCGAGCTTGAGTGGCTCCAACAACGACATTCCTGCTCCGAACAACACATTCCAGACCATCCTCACCAAGTTCAAGAGACAAGGGCTTGATGTTGTTGATCTTGTTACACTATCCGGTAATGGAACAGCTTAATTAATTAATAATGTGTCTTTTTGGCCATATTTTGGTGTTCCTTAATCTTTAAGAATAAGGTTTTTGTCGTGAATAATGGTTTATATATGGTACATGTGGGCATAAAAAACATGCCTATGATATTATGTTTAAATATATAAAAGAAAAAATAATAATAATGGAAGACAGAACACACGAAAATACTGTTGTTTTTGACCTAAGGCATACATGTTTGGTAACAACTTTGTTTTATATGTTATATTTTCAAGTTAAATGTATTAACAAATAACAAAAAATACAAAAAACTATTTTGACTTTTACGTTTGTTAATGACTTTATTTTCTGTCAACGAGGAAAATAAATTAACAAACAATAAAAACACTTCTTTAAATAAAAATAAAGCAGAACAAAAAACATTAACAAAAGCTGAAGCCAAAGGAATGAAGAAGTTAATGTTTTGTTGTGCTTTATAGGAAAAGTTTTAACACTCATGGCTGAAGTTTTAGTGATTGTAATATACAGGGAGCCACACCATAGGAGATGCCCGGTGCACCAGCTTCAGGCAGAGACTGTACAACCAGACAGGCAATGGGCAGCCCGACTACTCACTTGACCGATCATATGCAGCCCAATTGCGTGCCAGATGCCCAAGATCCGGCGGTGACAGTAACCTGTTTTTCTTGGACTTTGTAAGCCCAACAAAGTTCGACAACAGTTACTTCAAGAACATATTGGCTTACAAAGGCCTCTTGAGCTCCGACCAAGTTCTCCTAACAAAGAATGAAGCATCAATGGAACTGGTGAAGAAGTACGCGGAGAATAGCCAGGTTTTCTTTGAGCAGTTCGCCAAGTCCATGGTTAAGATGGGAAACATTTCTCCGTTGACAGGCTCAAGGGGAGAGATTAGGAAGAACTGCAGGAAGGTTAACTCTTGATGAAAGAGTATTATAATGTTGTTCAGTTCCAGCTGAATGTTCAATAAAAGTTGTGTGGGCATGCATTTTCTGCATTGTTTTTTTATGTACTATCATCCTCTCAGATTATTTCAATAAAATGGATCAGTTGTTTCCTTTTTTCTTAAATTTTCATCTTTTTTATTCTATTTGTGTACGAATTTCAAACTCCATCTTTGTCCACGTCCACAAATTAGAAGACTTTTTGCGTAAGGATTGACTTTCATTAAGTCCAAATTAATGGATTTTTGGTAGACACATGCGCCTAGTGTGATCCAGTGCGAAATATGTTTCTAACAGTTTTTAAAAAAAAAAACTGTTCTTATTCCTCTCTAAAATAATGATTTTATTAGAATAGAAATGTGGCGTTTTACATCGTCTGGATATCGAAATGTGAATGTACTTAAATGCATATTTACACTCTTAATGACAACAATGCATTTTAAAATTGTGATAGTCATGATCCTACTAATACTTCACAGTTAATTAAGGGTGTTTCTACGAGAGTAGTACTAGGATGGGTGATTTCTTGAGAAGTCTAGTTCAAAGAAATTAAAAGCGGACAATATTATGTGTCATTTGGGTGAGATGTTATCAAAAATAAAAAAACTGTACCCATTATGTACTGGGCATCCAGTGGTGCAGTTAATTGCCACTTAATTATGAACATTGTAGTAGAATGTTTAATTATCCGCTAGCTATTGAATAAAACATTTTGAATATCATCAGTTCAAATTTTAGCACCCACAATAACCGGAATTGATCTTAAAGAGAGGGCCACCTCCTCTTTTGTCTTCATTTTGTCCTGACCTGTAATATACTTAGAGCATGTTTGAGATTGCATAGAGAAATAAAGTTTAAAAAGTATAAAATAAAAAATAAATAAAAAAAGCTTTAATTAACTTGTGCGTTTTGGCATTTTTTAGAGTAAAAAAGTCAAAAAAATTAAAATTAAAATTAAAATTTTTTACCAAATATACTAGCTTTTTGTTTGACACAATTTTTTACTTATTAAAAGTATTTTTTACTCTCCTTAACACAATTTCAAATAGGACTCTTAGAGAATGCCGTCAATTTCACCCAACTTTAACGTAGGATTACTCAATAATTAAATACAAGTTATATATACACCCTTTTCTAATTATGGGTAACTT
Organism: Corylus avellana; assembly: GCF_901000735.1. Classification (NCBI taxonomy): domain Eukaryota; kingdom Viridiplantae; phylum Streptophyta; class Magnoliopsida; order Fagales; family Betulaceae; genus Corylus; species Corylus avellana. The sequence goes on along the minus strand of NC_081542.1, from coordinate 2,353,211 downwards.
TAGGAATTTGCTTTTCTTTTCCTTTCAAGTTAGGGCTATCAAGCCTATCATAGTGTGAAGGGGAGGTCTTGATAAATTACACTTTACTCAATTGTGGTGTGATGAGCCTGTTTAACTTGTATGTCAAAAGCGAGAGAGAATCACTTTATTAATATTCACTATGACTTGTGATACGCACTCAACAAATTATACTGATACTTTATTAGGTGCCACCCTTCTAAAGTATTAATAGATTACAGGAAGATATAACTTTTTCAATCAAAAGTGAAAGTGACGCATTTTCTCACCGTACGTGATTTGCACGTATGTGTTTTTCATGGAAAAGCTTTAACGAAAGACCCAATTACACCTTAAGCGAATAAAATACACCTTAGAAGGGTGGCACCTTAATTTTAAGCCATATTTAACTTGCTTTATAAGCATTTTCAATAGCCTCACTAGATTTTATCATTTTTATTAGCCAAAATAGTTATAAAAATAAAAGTAAAAAATAAAAAACACACACATTTATCTTTTTAATTAGCTCTTTCACTTTTTTAAAGCACCCTCACTATTTTAACTATTCACTTTTATTATTTTATTTAAATATTTCTTTATATCTTTCTCTTTAACACTTTCACTATTCATTTGTTTTTTTCTTTTAATAAGTGAACAGTACTTTGAGGAGGGTTTTTGTTGTTGTAATTTTTAGTGATCTGGGTCACCAAAATAGCTAAAAATAAAATAAAAAAATAAAAAAAGAATAAAAAAAAACCTCTAGTGAGTCTACTCATCGCAAGGTCGAAAAAAATAGTTCATTTGCCAAAAAAAATTTAGATGGTGCTTTCTATATTTTGTTTGAAAAAAAATGTTTTGTATTTTGAGTTGTTTGTTCATTTTTTGCTTTTTTTTTTTTTTTTTTCTTTTTTGATAGAAAGCAAAAAGTTTAAACAAAAAGCGTTGTCAAACGAACCTACAACTTTCCCATACTCTTCATAGTTTTAATTCAAATTAAAAGGAAAATTGTGTTCTTCTTTTACACTAATCAAACGGATGAATGATACAACTTGAGAGTTGAGACTATTTGAGCTCGAATTAAAATACAATAAGATGGGAAAAGTGATCTCAACTAAAATCGTTAGTATCAAGTAGATTAATTTTGGAAGAATGGTTTTTTAATTTTTCATCTTATTAAAACTTTATGTAAATGCTAATCTCGATAGTTGGTCGAAAATTTCCATCAAAGTTTTTCTTCAAGTTGGGTTGAATAAAATTTATTCAAACTGATATATATTCTTAAAGCGTATATATATTCTTAAAGCGTGTAATTATATGTATATATATCCATCCTTGTGAAGCCCTTATTTTAATGGGCTAAAGTGGGAAATTCGCGGCTAATGGGCTAACCTCGGTTCTAAAGGATCGAACCCCATCTAACTCAGTCTTCTCCAATGGGCAAGGCCCACAAAGCCCATGAAATCGCGAATTCGAAATCCATAGAAAGTAGCTAAGGTCCGTAAAACCTCAGTGTATGCACAGTAGGTCTCCAGTCTCCACTCCAGGGTTTAAGCCTGTGTCTGTCACTGAGAAACTTCAAAGCCATGAAAATTGAACGAAGCTCATCGCCCTGCAACAATGCTTATATGACAGTATAACAGCTATCCGTTCTGCCTAATCACACATAACCCCCCAGAAAATGAGGTATTTACAGTTCATTTCGCGTATTTACAAATCGCTCCCTCAAAACCCTACCCCCAATTTCCGCACAACCCTGATCGAATCCAAGGTTCAATGTTCTCGATCCTCGTGTTTGGTTGATTGCACGCGCAATTACACCTCTTCTACGCAAGAATCGAGGCCGGCACCGTCCGAGACCGTATCGGGGATTGTCGACGAGCTCATGGGCCTCACGCTGCTCGAGGTCTCGGACCTCGTGGAGGTCTTGCGGGAGAAGCTGGGCGTCTCGGAGATGCCGACGATGATGGTGATGATGCCGGGGATGGTGCCCGGAGGGCTGAGGGGCCCGGCAGGGGCGAGAGGTGGGGCGGCGGCGAAGGTGGAGGAGAAGGCGGAGAAGACAGTGTTCGACGTGAAGCTCGAGGGGTTCGACGCTGCGGCGAAGATCAAGGTGATCAAGGAGGTGAGGGCGTTTACGGATTTGGGGTTGAAGGAGGCCAAGGACTTGGTGGAGAAGGCGCCAACGCTTATGAAGAAGGGGGTGACGAAGGACGAGGCCGAGAAGATTATCGAGAAGTTGAAGCAGATTGGAGCTAAAGTTTCGATGGAATGAGGTAATGTACTCCTGGCCTTTTGGAATTTTTGGATTTTTTTTGTTGGTAATGGGAATTTGATTGAATTGGTCATGATAGGTTGGTTTTGAGTGAGTTTCGTATATCTTAGGTGGTAATTGTTAGAAAATGGGTTAAATGATTAAATTCACTCGTTATTATCGATTTAAGGTTTTGGGATAAGTGATAATCAGTAATTTATGCTTGGTATGTAGCCTGTAGGCCTGGTGCACTCACCCACTTCAATGGTGCTAAGAGAATATCATTACTTGCTAGTACTTGAAAGAGTTCTAAGATAATATGGCTAGAAGGGATGGTCTTTAGTTTGTCTTGTCAAAAGTAGCTTGGCAGGTGCATTTGGCTTGTATAGCTAATATAAGCGATGAAAATGTGACCAGGTGTTCCATTCCTGGAAGTGAATGATTGTGAGATGATTTACTCGTGATGGGGTCTTTGACATGGTTCGTTTTCAATTATATGAACACACTAAGAAGTTTTATCGGTATATCTCAAGATGTATAAATGGTTGCTTCTACTCTACATGCTTATATGTTGCTATATAGAAGCTTGGTGCTACAAATATGACGAGGAAATAAACAGAATATCACAAAGTTGAAAATTTTGGATTTATATCAGGAGGGGATATGGAAAGATTGTTCAAATTGATAATGACTTTGTAAACGACATTCTTACTTACTCTTGTAAGTGAAATATAAGTATTTGAATAATCACTAATCAAGAGAAAGACCGTGTTAACTTAAGAAGTTAGATCTAATTATGAAAATAGAATTGGTGTTAATGAGATTTTAACATTTAATGGAGACAGATTTTTTATAATGGGGGCTGCAGGTTGCTGCATTTTTGCAAGTTGGCAGTAGTTCTGTTGACGGTGGGTATTGAGTAAACATGTCTAACCAAGAATGGAGTTTGCATTACTGAGGTGCAATGGGCAATGGTTTTGTTCATGGCATTGGAGGATAGACAGAATGCAAATCGTGATTGGCTGTGATCATCGCCTCTTCCTATCTGAAGCAAAATTTTGTTTTCCATATATATGGCCAAAACAGTGTGAAGCAACTCTTCTTGCCTTTTGTTTCTTCTGGCTTATTAGGGTTTTTGAGCATGAAACTGATGGAAATGAGGTGCTGAAAGTTATGGAGAAATGAGAGGAAGGCTGTTCCTTACAAAATGATGTAGATGATGGTTCTATAAACATGTTATGAGCAGTAGATCTATTAGGCGTATGAGGACTACTGGTAGAAATTGGGGCAATCTGAACATTATTAAGGTGCAAATTCAAATTTCAAGATGCATTACTGGTCTACATTCCCATTTTAGTATGGAAATATATTGCTTGTCACTTTCCAAGTGGCAACAAATACACATCATTTGGATTTAACATGGAAGATTTGTTTAATGTATCCTATAAACAGCCTCATACCTTGCTAATGTTTCAAACCAACAATGTTAAACAATATTCATTGTCAATAATAATGTTACTTAAGTACTGTACTGGTAAAATGATGCTTGGCAATATCAATACCTGATTTTTGGTTGTATTTTTGCTTAGACTTGCCTGGGGTAAGAGGATGAAGACCAAGAAGTGTGAGGCTTAATGGTATGGATTGTCAAAATCAAGGGCAGCAGATACTAACGTGTCACACTTGAATTACTGTTGGCAAGTTATAGCGATCAGTTTTAGGTTTCTTCGTAATGCAGAACATTCTTTGTTGTAGCTGCTTTGCTTATTTTCTTCAACTTGGAAAGAACGCATCCGGGCAAGTTTTGTTCTCTTGCGCCTACCATGCATTTTTTTCCCATAAAGCTTTCTTAGTGATTCTTAACACCTGTTGTACAACTGGTTTTTGAGGACCGATTCGTTCATTTCATGAACTATTTTTAAGAATTGTACCTTGCATTGCATATCTTTCTATTGCCTTCGGATTCCAGCAATAACCTTGCATCTTGACACAGCTGAATGAAAGGCTGCCTTGTGTAGGTTGGATTTTGTGTTTTTAATGGTATTTTGATTATTTGTTAAAAGAAATTAAAAAAAAAAAGAAAAAAGAAATGATGCTTAATTTCACGGAATTGGATGTGTCGGAGTGTATGTGTGCTTGATTGGATTGGATCCGGATCTTCTAGTAATCCAAGGCAGCAAATGTGAGTCTTTATGAGGCTTACCTGTCTAAACAGATGGACAGGTTGTCCAAAGTTTTATTGAGCGTGTGGGTCTCAATTTTTTATTTTATTTTTTGGAGTACATAACAACGAAACAACAAATTATAACAACGGGCTGGGCAACGCAACCAAAAAGCCATCAAATTGGATAAACGACGACAAAAAAAAAAAAAAAAACGAATCAAATAAATAACACGGGCATATGATTTTTTGACAAGAAGACCAAAAAAATTAACAACCAATTAACTCTCTTATATTTGGTGTGGGACCTTTATCCGAATGGATCTGATGGTATAGTGTGGGAGCAATTATTATTGTTACCTTTTAATGAAGAGTAATGTTATTTAGATACAATTAAGATAATGTGACACTGAAAATCAATCTCTCTCTCTCTATTTGGTAATGCTTTTGCATTTTGCAATGTATTCCTCAACACACAAAAATGTAACACAATGAGCAATTAACCAAACCCCAACTCTGAAAAGTATGAGCAAACAAAAATGATCTTTTAAAATTGTAATCATGAAAAATAAATAATATTTGTCTATCAAGTTGATGTATGTTTTTAAAGCATGCCATTATCACATATATTTTTAATATAAGTTGATATTAAATTTATTTAGAATAAGAAGGTCAATAATTATTTTAATACGTTTATATGTTTCCTTTTTATCTCATTAATGTGTTACAATTTCATTAGACGAAATATAGGTATTATGTTCCCTTCCTGTAAGTTTTTTTCTGTTAAATTATAGGTATAACAAAGACTGTCAAAAAAAAAAAAAAAAAATAGCAATGATATTTCTCAACTTTTTCCTGTCAATTTTTTTGGTCCGATAGTATACTATCCTCCATTCGTTGCACGTAAACGACACCGTTTTTAATTTGCGAACCTTCAAAACATACAAACAGCACGCTGCACGCCGGCCATTTACGGAAATGCCGTTTATCGTGAACTCCCAAAACGGCACCGTCGCAAAGGACTGCCGAGCAAGCCACTGAAGGCACAAAACCACCCTTGTTTCCACTGAAAGCCCAGCTCAGAAAAATGCACGAAACCATCGCCTAATTTCTCCCCCCCAAAACGGCGTCGCAGTCACGGTCAATGCCAGAGTCCAAGTCGGAGCGGTGGCAATGGGAGAACGCCACCGCCGGAGCCGTCGCTGGATTCGCCACCGTCGCTGTCATGCATCCCCTCGACGTCGTCCGTACCAGATTTCAAGGTACTTTTCTAAAAAAAAGTCGCACAAAGCGGGGGCATAAATTTGAATGAAGTTTAAAGTTTGTTTGAATTTGAATTTGATTTGGTTTTTGCAGTTAACGATGGCCGAGTCTCCAACCTTCCAAGTTACAAGAACACCGCTAATGCTATTTTCACAATAGCTCGCTTGGAGGTTTGCTGACTCTACCGCTTTGCTGCTATGCATTTTCCACTTGATTCACTCTGTGTACATGGGTGTCTACTTTTTCTCTGTTTCCATTCGAATCATGTATATCTGGTTTCGAACCATCTATACCTGTGTGTAATTTTGTAGCTATCTTGTGTTTAATTGCAGAATGCGTATATTGCAATCATAAAATTGTAAAGCAAGGGATGTTAAAGAAAGTTGGAGGGCACTAGACCTAAATGATCTTTTTCAAAAAAAAAAAAAAAATTAGGTTCATGGCCTTCTCATTTTGTGTATGAGTCAATGAGATGCTAGCTCAACCAAGAACTTGTACTTAATATGATTATGTTCATTATTTTTAGATTAATTAGACTACTTGATCATGCTTAGGAAGATATATACATTTTTGTTCAACTACTTCATAAGAACAATTAAAGACTAAGCTATCATGGAGATGCGTTTTACTTTATATGCTACCTTGTTGTTGAGAGCAAATGTATGGTTTCTAGCTAATGAAATTGGGGGTTGCAAAATTTTCATGAAACATTGAATGTAAAACAAACCTCATTCACTTTTCTCTATATGTCAGAGCTAAGGCTTGGTATTCTGCACATTAGAACTGCAACATTCATTCTTTCCTATAAATCATATACTTTCTTTGGACTTGAAGCTTCTTTCTATGCTATACTGTTTCCCTGATAGGAATTTCATTGAAATTTCGTTGCTGTGTGTTGCAGGGTTTGAGAGGGCTATACGCAGGCTTCTATCCTGCAGTTCTTGGGTCAACTGTTTCATGGGGTTTATATTTCTTCTTGTAAGTACTAATGCTTTGGTTGTCGTAGAATCTTTAGATTTTTCTCATCCTTTGCATTGCTGGTGCCTACTTTGGAAAAAGATGGGTTTTGGTTGTATGCTGTCCTGCCTATTTCTTCTTTCACCTATCATTAGAAAAAATCAAAGGATGCCGCTCGTATTGTGCAGTTATCTTTCAGTCTGGATGCTTTCACCTGCATATTTCTGATTTAATTTGCTGAATGATATATATATATATATTTAATTCATAAACAAAAAAGTTTGTTACATTTGTAGCTATGATAGAGCAAAACAAAGGTATTCAAAAAACAAGGGGGAGAAGCTGAGTCCCGGTGAACATCTTGCTTCTGCTGCAGAAGCAGGAGCTTTGGTGAGTTTGCAAGCTTCTAATATATGATGGGGAAGATTAACTTAGGATATCATTCATTTACGAGATACATTTTGATGGTTGTGCATTGAAGAGTGTTGTATCAACCCTATTGTCATTACGTGTTTTATACACATGATACCCATTTCTACCTGCATGTAAACTACTTTGTAATTTTCATAATACCATATCTAGTATATGGTACCAAATACAATTAATATAAACATACGTTCATATTTATTGACATTAACTTGGAGTATCAACAGTTTGTCATTATAAGAGTTCTTGTCATACTCAGTTGAAGCAATGCACTAGTGCATATAGAACAACATTGCAGCAATCTGTTTTAGTAAGAATTGTCATATTTTCATTCCAAGAGCTTGGTTGCTTTTGTTTCTAAATGCTTCAAGAGAAGAGGACTATTCCCTTGTGACATCTTTATGAGATAAACATAGGCCTGGTTTTCCTATTGATGTTTCCAAATTTGTGGCTTTGTCAGGTTTGTTTTTGCACGAATCCCATTTGGCTTGTAAAAACAAGATTGCAGCTTCAGACACCTCTTCATCAAACTCGACCATATTTTGGGCTTTATGGTCTGCTCTGCATCTTACATTAACTTGCTAATAATGTGCACTCTGAGATAACCCTTTTCCTTGTGAGTCATATAAACTTTGGCTCTAAGTTCGAGTGATCAAATTAATCATAATTATTTTCTCTTGTGCCATAGATTTTCTTTTTTTATTTCCTAAGTAAGACTTAAACTTGGGTCTATCCCGATCCTGCCCCCTTAATCACCTCAGCTAAGGATCAATCATAGTGATGTTGATTTTTAGAATTCAAAAGATATTTTCTTTTTATCTGATTTATTTTGTCTGAGTCATAGTATCTGATAGACAATTTGATCTTTTCATTAGTATAATTTATAATATCAAAGTTGCCATCAAGATGCCTTTGTTTAGATGACTAGTTTTTGTTTGAATGAAGTGCCAATTAAGAACATAAATCAAATGTGTTCAACTCAGAGCTCAACCACCATCATACTATTATTTCATGTTGATCTTTGGGATATTTGACTAGTTTGCATTTTTTTTATGATTTTATTTGTTACTTATCTTGATTGTTGCTCAGAAATCATCCAATTTACTGATATGTTTCATCAAATTTCAGATGCCTTAAGAACCATAATTAGAGAGGAAGGGTGGAGTGCTCTCTACAAAGGGATTGTTCCTGGTCTTTTTCTAGTATGTTGTTACCTCTTATCTTTTTAGGTAGAGTATATACTACTCTATTTTCATTTTTCTTTTTTGACCATTTCTATTTTTCTAGTGGGATTTAGAATTAGTTTCCCAGACTGAATGGCCAAACTCCTTGATTAAAGCTGTTTTTTTTTTTTTTAATTTTTTTAATTTTTTTAATTTTTTTAATTTTTTTAATTTTTTTTTTTTTTTTAAAAAAAAGGTTGGCAAGAAGATGCGATTCCATTTTGTCTGGCAGTTGACACTACCAGGCAGAGAGAATAAAAATTGATTCTAGAATCAAGCTTATGTATTTAAATTTGGACAATGTGACAATTATATTAGTACATGTTATCGGTATCAATTATGCTAAGATAAAACCTTTAGCTTCTTTAGAAGTTACCCACTTAGAGGTGTTTGTGTTGCTTCAGCAGGTTTCTCATGGTGCTATTCAGTTCACAGCATATGAGGAACTCCGTAAGGTTATTGTTGACTTTAAGTCTAAAGGCAGCAAAAAGGATTCTGAAAGTGATGATAAATTGTTGGTAAGCCTCTACAATCAATGTCCTCTATATATTTTGGTCCATCATAACTGCATTAATGTGCATAGACTATAAGTACCAATTACTCAAAGTATTGGAACTTATAGCTTTCTTACTATTTGAGTTTTTTAAATTCACAAAGACACATATTGGAAAGAAGTGCAGTTTTTTGGACGGCTACCCAAACTGTAATCTTCAATTGTAGCATGACAATTTGGTTACTTTCCCATTCCATCTAATTCAAAATTAAGGCTCTCTAAGTTGGGTGTAGATCTGAAAGTCTAATTTCTTGCTTAGTGATATTAACAACTGCTTTTGTTTATATCTCATATAAATTGACCTGACTGATATGTTATACAAATTCTTAGTCTCTATCATTTGTTCCCAGAAATCAGTTGATTATGCTGTTCTGGGCTCATCCTCGAAAATTGCTGCCATTCTTCTGACGTATCCATTCCAGGTGGGCTTTTTTCTTTGGTGGTTTAAGTCCTTGAATTTGTTTGGTAGTTGATCATTGCTTCTTATACAGCTGGGTGGCTTGATTTTTCAGGTTGTACGAGCTCGATTGCAGGTATAACAATGTTAAACTCTTTAATTCCTTTTGTCCGGTCTTTGTTGTCAATTTCTCCGACATTGCTAATGAAGACCACTGGTTCCCTTTAGCACAAGTATTACAAGTCGCCCCCTGAAGTACTTCATGGCCTTTAGGTTTTCCTGTCTTTTTTATTAATGACTATGGTTTGGTCATATCTGTTTCTCTCTGTAGCAACGACCCAGTAGTGATGGAATTCCAAGATATATGGATAGCTGGCATGTTGTGAAGGAAACTGCACGGTAAGTACAATGAAATTCAGCCCATATTTAATTTTCATATTTTCATAGCCAAAGAAGGATTTTAGACTGGAGTAAAACACCTTGCTCTTTTGTCAATAATGATTCATTGATCACACTCAACTTGGTGATTCAGCTTATGTCATATTCTTGATGCATGGCAGATTCAGGTTTTTGAAATTTTATAATAACCATAAGTGTGATATTCTACTTCTTTTTTTGTTAATGAGGGGCTGCGTTAACATGAATTTCATTAGTCCATATCCTTTACAAGAAAACTAGGCAAAAGCAAAGAGAAAATCCACTAAACCTTTTTTGCTCCAAGCACCAAGGACCAGACCGTATTTTCAGAGATGATGTTGCGATAAGCAAAATACTGAAAATCCGTTTCATTTTTGTCACAAACACTATGAGTGAGTTAAGAGCTATTGATCTCAAGTTGTCAATGTCAGAGATTTGGGCTCATCGGATCTATGAAAAAACTTTTAATGCATTGAGAATGTTCTTTCTTCTATTATAAACCTTGGACATTTCCTTCTCTCCAAGACTAATTCCATGTTTTTTGGGACTTGCAGGTTTGAGGGTGTTCGAGGTTTTTACAAGGGCATTACACCAAACCTTCTGAAAAATGTTCCTGCTGCTTCAATAACATTTATTGTGTATGAAAATGTCCTAAAGTTGCTAAAAAGTGCAAGGAGGACGGACTGAAATTTCTTTTTGTTCTCAATTTCCCTTTAATTCTTTCTGTAGCCACAGCCTACTTTGATATTTGTGAGGGTCAAAATGTGGTGATAAAAAGTTTTGGCATGTAGACAATTCTTGGCAAATTATTTGAGGTGCATCTTTTAGTTTCTGTTTCTCTTTTCATTTGTTCATATGTTTCACAAGGTAAAATTCCTTTATTAAACTAATAGCATGGATTTGAAGCTAACTTTACATGTGGAGAACTTCTTTTGGTTGAGGAACCTATTAGGTCATGAAGATGAAGGTCAACAAAGAAAAAAGAGAGGCACCAACAAAGAGAAAAAAAAAAATTATAGGGTACAAAGAACCTGCATTTACTTTATCCTTTTTAACATACTTTTAACCTCGAAGTTCAATTTATACTTTCCTTGAAGGTATCGACCAATGCTTCACACAGTGAAGCTGATGCGAGGAAGAAATAGAACTGTGGCTTGTGAAAGATTCTTGGAAGAATTACAAAAGTACAAATTGTTTCTTGAGGGCCTTTGCTGAAATTTCTATTTGAATGTAATTTCCTTCTGGATGGACCACCATTGTGCTGATGACTAAGACCTTTAAAACCAAGAGCTAGTGCATAAAGGAAGGTATGGTTAATTTCTAACGTATTTATTACTTTATTTATTTTTGTTGAGGAAAATTGATTAAAAAAGGAATGTGAGACTTACCTATTGCCAAGATATCTGCAGTGGATTTGATTGATATATGTTTCTGAATTCAAACAGAGGCCTTCGTTAACAACTGTAATATTTTTATTTTTTTATTTTTTAAGTAATTGATTGATGTATGTTTGGTTTTGGTGTGAGTTGTTATTTTTCATTCGATCTCATTAATATTCTTGTATAACAGCTTAAAGGTTCTAATTTGGTTTATTTTCTCAGTCTGCACTTTGCACCCATAGAACTTTGTCTTTTGCCATATTATTTCAGATAAACCATATTTAATAAACATGTAAATTCCATATACGTATAATAATTGGAGAGGAAAGGCACTAGTGTGCTTCAAACACTAGAAAATCCACTAATTCATAGTAAATTTGTGAAGGAAGGAAAGAATTTCATCTGAGACTTCTTGAGCTTTCTCCTGTTGAATAAAATGGTGCCCATCTAGTATAACAACTTCTAGGTTGGGGACAAGTCCCTTGAAAACTTCCCCCGTCACATATTGTCTTGTACCAATAGATTCAAAACCGAGATCTTTGTCACCTATCATGAATTTTGTTGGGACAGTAACTTTTGATCCTTGCCATGGTGCCAGAAGCTCCCAGTTCCTGTCACATTTTGAAAGTAGCAGGTGAAAACATAGTAATTGTATGGGCAATGATACTGTTAGTCATGATTCCGGAAGCTTCAATTATGGGTGTATGCCAAGAACAATTAGTGCATAACTCAATAAAATATGATCTTTTAGATTTTAATTTTGCGTATGATCTAATGTGAAAATTAAGACCTCACAAGGTGTTTCGACACTTACAGGTCCATAGCACGATAATAATTGAGGGCACCCGTGAAGCCAGATTCTTGGAACTTGTCTGCATAGACCTGGAGTTGCTCTTCAGTAATCCATTTTGGCAACACCGATGGTGTCTCCAGGTAATCAATGATCTCCATACCTAGAGGAGCTACCAGATAATCCCTCTTGGTTGAGAGCAAGAACTTCTTCATCACTATCAAATAATCATACCTTGCGAAAGCCCGCTCTGCTCTTCCCGGTTCCTACCCAACCAAACCCACCAAACCACCAACTAATTAGTCGCATTCAAGTTTAGGGGTGACAATTCATGTTCATATGTCAGGTTCAGGTTGTGTCAAAACATGAGTATAAGAGTATATAGGTTAAATCTAATCTAGCTTATTTAATTAAACAAGTCAGACCTTTCAATCTTACTCATTAATTTTGCATTTGGTTCATATCAGGTTTACAGGTAGTATACAAGTACAAATATAGTACCTGAAACTGACAGATGAAACACCCTTCTCCAAAAGTTTGTCTGAAATGTTCAACAGCTGCATAACTATAAGATCTTTGAAAGTATGGAACATTTAAAGTGACTAGTCCCTTGACTCTATCAGGCCTTAACAAGCTCAGATGCCACCCAGCAACTGCTCCCCAGTCATTTCCCACCACAAATGCCTTCTCATTTTAGCAAAATCAGCAAAATCAAGACAAAGATATATATACATATTCAGACACACAAATATATACCTGCTGCATGCATATCATATGGGTTATACCTGCTGTTCACCAAAATGGTCAAGAAGGCCTATGAGGTCACCAACAAGATGTATTATAGTGTAGGAGTTGGGGCTGAGAGGAGAGTCAGAGTCACCACAGCCTCTCAAGTCAGGTGCAACGACATGATAGCCATGGTTGGCCAAAAAGGTGATTTGGTGGCGCCATGAATACCAAAATTCTGGGAAGCCATGAAGAAGAAGCACCAGTGGCCCAGTCCCTTGCTCTGCTATGTGCATCCATATTCCATTGGTTTTGATCCTTTGGTGATTCACCTCACTCATGGTCTCCCACTTCTCTCAGATCTCAAAGGGACCGGGGAGGGTGGCGCTGGATCTTATCAATGGCGTCCAGTCAGCCTGATTTTGAATAATGGAGAATTTGGAAGTTGGTTGGTGAGCTTGATAGTGAAAGTCAAGTACGGACTTTGTCTTTTAGACCTACGGAAATTGAAAGTTTCTCGGTCCACACGCTTTACACGTTGGATTTCCACGCTCAAGCCACATCATAGGGAAGGAGAAACTTTCAGACATCAATATGTAGGGGTGCAAAGGCGGTTACGGTTAGCGGTTAGTGGCAATAACCGCTAACCGTAACCGCCCTAGCGGTTAGTAAATTTCACTAACCGCAACCGCTAACCGCTAGACGGTTAGCGGTTAGCGGTTAGTGGCCGGTTAGCGGTTAGTGAAATAGATAACCGCCCGCTAACCGCTTTTTTAAAATTGGGCTTTTTTTTTGGGCTTTTTGGGCTTTTTTTTACCTCATTTTTTTTTCTTGTATTTTTAATATCTTCTTGGGCCCAATTGCTATAAATATTTGAATTGTCATTGGATCATATGATTAAGTGTTGATCTTATAAACTTACAAACAAACAAAAATACTTTAATTGTAGTTATAAGTAACACATTGTTTAATCCAATGTCAATTACTTAATTTGATATTATATGAATCACATTGTCATTGTCATTGTACATGAATAATTGATTAAGTATTGGAATTGTAATTGGATCATATAGTTAAATATTTATCTTATACATTTATATTATTCAATATGCATATAATATAACTATAAGCAATTATATATATATAAAAAAAAAAAAAATTCAAAATTGTTCAAAATTGTTAATTTTCTTTTTTTTTTTTTCTTTCAAAAAATGGTTAAATTTCTTTTTCTAAAAAATGTTCAAAAAAATACATTAATACTTCAATTGTGATTATAAGTAACACATTGTTGAATCTAATGTCAATTACTTAATTTGATATTATATAATCATATAGTCTCATTAAATTATATCATATGATTCATATGATTAATTATGTAAATTCTTATCATATTTACTTATAATCTTTTTTTTTTGAATTGAACTTAATATCTAATGGTAAATGGCAATGTTCAAACTCCTAAATCCTAAATTCCTAAAGTATCTAATAATGCTTTAATTAAATTGTAGACTTGTAGTTATAAGTAACATATTGTTTAATTCAATTGAATCAATTGTGATTATCATTGTACATGAATCATATGATTAATTTGTAGACTTATGACTTATGAGTTATGTCATATTATATATGTATTATTTATTATTATATAATCATATGATTTAATGATCAAGTCATCATGTGATATAATCATATCAATTATAGTGATAATATATAAATTACTAAAATTATAATGATAATACATTAATACTTAAATTATGTTTATAAGTAACACATTGGTCATTGTTTAATCCAATGTCAATTACTTAATTTGATATTATACGAATCATATCATCATTGTACATTAATAATATGATTCACTTGAAGTCTTGAATAAAGTATTTGAATTGTCATTGAATCATATGATTAACTATTGATATTATACATTTATATTATTCATATACATATGTAGACTTATATAGACTTATAGGTTTATAACATACATTGGAAATAAGTCTCTAGATATTTAATTGTTGTATTAGTATGAATTAGTATACTTATGAGTTATGTCATATTATATATGTATAATTTGTTATTATATAATCAAATGATTTAATAATCAATCTCATGTGATATAATCATATAAATTATAGTGATAATATATTAATACTCAAATTGTGATTTAATTATTTTTTTAAAAATTGTGATTTAATGATCAAGTGATTATATGATATAATCATATAAATTATAGTGATAATATATTAATACTCAAATTGTGATTTAATTATTTTTTAAAAAAATTGTGATTTAATGATCAAGTGATTATGTTATATGTATAAATATTTGTATAATTATAATTATAAAAATATATTATATAAAAAGGCGGTTAGCGGTTAGCGGTTACGGTTAGTAGACCCAATAACCGCTAACCGCTAACCGCTAGGCGGTTATAGCGGTTAGGCGGTTAGCGGTTAATGCGGTTAGACGGTTAGGCGGTTAGGCGGTTGGCGGTTATAGCGGTTAGCGGTTAGCGGGCGGTTAAAAACCGCCCGCCTTTGCACCCCTATGACAATATGACTTGAAACGTGGTCTAAGGATTTTAGTAGAGAATTCTCAACGTTCAACCTTCATTACGTAAAAGTCTTCTAATTACTCTAGAAAAATGAGAATAAAATAACACACAAGGGCCATTCTATATGTTCGGCAGCTACTTTTTGCAGATCAAACGAGTTCAAAATTAGCGACTTTTTCATTAGAAGCAGCCGTTTGAATTCAGGGTCGAATTTCTGCAGAGGACTATATACACATGATTAAGATTGTACTTAAGGCAGGTGAGATACGAGGAGTTGCGAGGTCTACTTATTTTGGGCAAGTGGATCTTACATAGGGCTAGTAATTTTTTACATGACTTGCAAACTCAATTTAAATCCAATGCGAAATAAATGTATTAAAGTTGAGAAGTCTAACCCGTTTAATTAAATAGGTCAGATTTAGGTTGATATAGATAATTTTATACATGTCTCGACACAATCCGAATTTAATACGTAAACACAAATTGTCAATCTTAAACTCTCGCATCCTAGGTGACTGTAGGTGGGTCTCACGGCCTCTTTCGTGGAATTATAGGGATTCTCATCTTCAAATTTGTTTTTGCTATATTTATATAAATAAATAAATCTCGTCCTCAAATTTGTTTTAGCTATATTTATATAAATAAATAAACACACATAAATCTGAACTAAGCATGTATATGAAAATATTTCTCATTTATTCAAGATTTAATACAGTAAATAATTACTAAAGAAACAAGAGAAGTCAAAGTAAAGAAAAATCCACTAATCCACAGAAAGTTTACGAAGGAAGGAAAGAATTTCATTTGAGACATCTTGAGCTTTCTCTTCATGGATGAAATGGTGACCATCTAGAATAACAACCTCGAGGTTGGGGACAAGGCCCCTGAAAACATCTCCTTCCACATATTCCTGCGTGCCATTAGTTTCAAAACCAATATCTTTGTCACCAACAATGAACTTTGTAGGAACGGTAATTTTTGATCCTTGCCATGGTGCAAGATACTCCCAATTCCTGTTATCATTTTGAAAGTAACATAGTGAAAAAGTACAGGTAAATCACAGGCTAGGGTTGTTGAGCGTTGTTCTGGAAATAACCATGCAGGAAACATACTGTAACAATTAATTTTCTAATTGTGCTGAAATATTTTGTTTAATTTCTATGTTTGATGGCCCCTCAAAACATAGAAATAAAAACGAAAAGTCATGGTGGTCCTATTGCCAGTCTGCAATTTTTTTCTCTGACAAAATTTTCTGTTGCTTGAAGTTGGGTTTAAGGTGTGATAATTTTTGTTAAAATATTAATTAAACAATTAAATTAATCATTTCTTATCAACTTAAATTTTTAGACAAGTGTTAATTAATTAACATGATAATATGTGAGAGAAAATATGAAAATATTAATTTTTTTTTTTTTTGGGTCATGCATGGTGGCCGGATGAAGATGGATCAACCACTTGAGTTGAATCTTGAAAAATGCTAAAGAAATATTCCAGTCAAACTTACAAGTCCATGGCACGGTAGTAGTTGAGGGGGCCAGTGAAACCAGACTCCAGAAACGTGTCTGCATAGACCTGGAGCTCCTCTTCAGTAATCCATGGTGGCAAAATCGATGGAGTTTCCAGATAATCAATGATCTCCATGCCCGGAGGAGCTACCAAATTATTTGTCTTCTTTATAAGCAAGAACTTCTTCATCACTGTCAAATAATCATACCTTGCAAATGCCCTCTCTGCTCTTCCTGGTTCCTTCTCAACCCACCCACATAAAAATTAAGTAAACAAACCCATCTACAAGAGGAGAGGGAGAGAGAAAGAGAGAGAGAGAGAGAGAGAGAGAGAGGGAGAGAGTACCTGGAATTGCAAGACATAGCTTCCTTCTCCAAACATTAGTCTGATAGATTCAATAGGTTTAGCATTTGCAGATCTTGGAAAGTATGGAACATTAAAAGCGACTAGTCCCTTCACTCTATCCGGCCTGAACAGGCTCATATGCCATCCAGCAATAGCTCCCCAGTCAGTTCCCACCACAAATGCCTTCTCACATCACAAAAGCATAACAATCAATATTCCCTATAGAAATCCTAGCAATTTTGCTGCAAAAAATAATTGAGGATCCGAATCACAGGAAACAAACACACACATATACACACACACATATATATATATACCTGGTGTTCACTATAATGGTCAAGCAGGCCAATGAGATCACCAACAATATGCATACAAGTGTAGGAGCTGGGGCTGATTGGGGAGTCGGAGCCGCCGTAGCCTCTCAAATCAGGTGCCACCACATGATACCCCTGGCTAGCCAAGTGGGTTATCTGGTGGCGCCAAGAAAACCAGGTTTCCGGGAAGCCATGAAGCAGTAGAACAAGTGGTCCGGTCCCTTGCTCTGCTATGTTCAACCATATCCCGTTGGTTTTGATCCTCTGCTGCTTCGTTTCACTCATAGTCTCCTCTCCTACCTAATTCTTCTCAAATTTGAGAGAGAAAGAGAGAGAGGCCTTGTGAATCATTCTATGGATAAGGACGCAGAAGTTGGTAAATACAAAGGAAAACGACATAGATGAGAAAGTTGACTTTCAACACATGGAATGGAAGGTCCAATATGTTTTTGGGTGGGAAATTGCACGCTCCAATCACAGTCCTCCAAAACACACTTGTTGTATATCAGACTGCAGCAAACAGGCCAAAACTCCTCGAGGGATCTTGAAACATATGTATTAGAGATCAACAAGATTATATACATGATAACCATGAATATTATTGTAGGAATAGTCACACCATTGAGCAACTAAATCAACACCCAAGACATGTATTATTTAGGGGAAACCGAGATCAACACCAAATTTAATTAGAAAGCAAAAGGATTAAATTTAGGAGAAACTTTACTTATGACCCTTGAATTATTAAGCATTTTGAAAAGACTTTTTAAATTTCAATTTTATTCCATGAACTTTCAATTTGATGCAATGTATCCTCTTTAGTCGGATTTTAAATGTTAAAAATGATCAAATGACCTTTATATTCCTGACTTTTTTATAAAAATTCAATTTTTTTAAAAAAAAAAAAAATGAAAGGTGATTTGGTCTTTTTAGTAATTTCCGTTAAGAATTAACGGCAAGTTCAGGGTCTTCCCTTACTAACAAAAATGCCTGAAACCCAATAACAAAAAAAATGAAAAATAATATATATATACACCAATTTTCTCTTCCTTTAAAAATTAACCACATTGAACCATGGAAAATTAAAGCAGAGGGAAAAATCTTATTTACCAGAACTTTCGGTGAAGTAGTTTAAAACTTTAAATGGCCATCAGATTAGGCTTAAGCATTGGAAATAAATTATGCCAAGAACTCCAATCGAATTTTATTATTATATCTTCCATGCATTCACTATTAGAGATCGAGAAAGAGATCCGAGCTAGTAGATACAGCTGATGAAAACAAAAAGAGCGGACTTTTAAATCAAACAAAGCTTTTAATAGACTATAATATTGCTTATCAAAACAAAATTTAATAGACTATAATAATAATAATAACAAAATTTAATCAGTCAACTCTTTTAAGGGCTTTTTTTTTTGGTTAGCTCAGGAAATTGATCGAGACCAGGAACAGGAACAGGAACGGGAACAGGCTCAGGCTCAGGCTCAGGCTCAGGCTTGGCGGTAGGCTCAGGCACAGGCACAGGCTCAGTCTCTCTCGGCTGCTTTGAAGATTCTTTCTCAACTTCATCCGACCAGCGCCGAAGAGGATAAACGAACTTGAGCTTCAAAACTTTGTCAAGGCTCTCTTCCTCTTTGCCAATCACTGGCATATTGGAACTTCTCATCTCCTTGGCCGGCGGCGATCCACCCTTCATCTTTTGAAGACGGCTCTCGTACTCTTTAAGAGTATAATAAACCTTCACCTCACTCTTCTTCTTCTCTTCCAAAGATTTATCAAACCTTCTTCCTTTGTTGGAAGAAGGACGCTTTCCCTTTCCCTTGTCTGCTCTGTTTTCTTCATTAGAATTCTTCTTCTCCTCATCAGCAGCTGCGGGCTTCTTTCCAGACTCACCATTACTCTCGACACCCTTCCTAGATTCTTGATTGGCCTCAACCAGCACTGCAGCTTCAGTGAATAAATTTGTTTGGCCGTTGGGTCTTCTCTGGAAACCCTCTTTATCAACCAATATTTCTCCATTGTTCTTCTTCGTAGGAATATTCCTCCTCCCATTACCAACATTGGCTCTCCCATTACCACCATTGGATCTCCTACTACGTACCATCTGGAAACCCTCTTCATCGACCAATATTTTTCCATTGTTGTTCTCCTCAACCTCAACCTTCGAAGAAATATTCCTCCTCCAATTACCACCGTTGGACCTTCCGTAATCCCGTCGATCACTCCTACCACCAACAACACCATTGTTGTGGTTTTGAGCGGTGTTGTGGTTTTGAGTGGCGGCATTTGACAGCGCCGTTTTACCATCTTGTACTTCATCCTCAGGCACAACGATTTGCGACCTTATCGCAGACCCTGCAGACCTTAGAAAGTCGGGCTTGTCTTTTTTGACTAAGATTTGCGACCTTATCACAGACCCTGCAGGAGGTTCTGCAGGCTTGTCTTTTCTGACAATAATTTGTGACCTTATCACAGACGCTGGAAGCACAAGACGCTTGGCTCGAAGATACGTCTTCTTTGGTAGATCGAGAGCACGAGAGCGCTCTTTCTTCGCCTTCTCCCACTTCTTCTTCTGAGCCTCTTTCTTCTTCTCCGTCGCCTCCACCTTCTTCTCCTCCTCCCTCACCGCCACAGCAACCTCAATGTCTTTTCTTCCATCCTCTACGTCGTCGTTCAAAAGAGCGAACAAGTTGGCTGGAGGAGACATGGAGTTGAACACGCAAAACCCTAGGCGGAGACCCTAGGGTTAGGGTTGTGTGTAACCTAGGGGTAGCATGTTATATATATATAACGTAACCACCGCCATAAACCCTTGGGGCAGAAGAAACCCAATTCTAGAACTCTCTTCTCTTGCTGTCTTGTTGGAAAAGAAAAGAAAGAGGTGGATTTATTTTACAAACAGAAAAATATTTTAAATTCCTTTAAAAAAACCGTCCAAAATCCAAATTGATTGTGTTTAGAATTTGTAGTCTCAAGCGGCAGCTAACTAACTAGGGTTTTGCTTTAGTTATATTATATATTCTTATATTTTCTTTCCTTGTTTATTTTCTTTATTTTTAGGAATTAGTTTTTAAACTTTCTTATTTAAAAGATTAGCGCGCTTTTGTGATATTTTTTTTTATTTTTTTTTTCTTATTTCTATTTCCTTATTTTCAGGATTTAATTAGAATATTTCCTTAATTAATTAGAGTGATCAACTGGAGTACTGTTGAGTTATAGTCTTGTAAATAGGCATGTACGTGTTGAATGCCATATTACTATTGGGATTACTCTTATAATTTTAATGAAATTTATTCAAGAGAATTTCTCTTTAATTTCCTGATTGATTCCAGATTTTGTTTCGAAGTTTAGATGTGTCCTCCTTAATCAATAGTGTTATTTTACAAATTTAGAATCAAACAAATAGATTAAAATAACAAAGAAATATATTTTCTATAACCAGATGTGATCCGTACAGCCCCGCATTTATTAATTAGGAATGCAATCGGATTCTTAAAAAGAAAAAAAGAAAAAAGAAAAAATGCAATTGGACGTTGTTAATTAGCTAATTAAGATTCTCACATTGTACTGAACTATTCTTATTGGAGAAGTGATATTTAATTCTTATTGAGATAAAGTTTTGCTCAAAATTAAGTTAGAGAAAATTCCTTTAATCTAATTTATTAAACTGATGCATGGGTGATTTCGAAGAAAACTGCGCGAGACAAAAATAACAAGCAAAATTCCTTCATTCAACATTCTTGGCAAGTTTTTGGAAAGTTCAGTCCAAAAGAAAATGTCCATAGAAGCAAGCAAGCACATCACATGGAAGGCAACCTCATGATCTGAATACTGTCAAGAGGAAAAACAATCGAAGTCTTCAATCCACTCTGCTGCGGGCTGCCAAAAAGAAACGAGTGAAATATAGAGACAAAAGAAATAGCGATTAAAAGTTCGCTATACCCTGTAATTTCTGCAAGTTAAAATTGCAATTTTACAAAAAAAAAAAAATGCCTTGCATTTTTAAAAATAGCAATTCGGAAACAAAAATCAATGCATTTTCATACAAACACGCACAATTTAAAATACCAAACTGATTTTAAATGTCAAATTGTAATTTCACCAAACGCTTCAATAAGTTTTTAAAAATCAAGTTTTTGAAACGCATGTAGTGAAATCCCTATTTTAAATTGCAAATTTTGAAACTAAAAAACGAAATGGACCCCAAAGACCAATAATCATCAGAGAATATTTGAACGATTAAAGCGTCTCATATGTTAACTCAAGTTACTCACTGTCAACAACAAAGACATGAGTTTGTTTGTTTCTCCCCTTGCTTGAAACATAAATATGTCGATCTTCCTTTACAAATACCAGGCATTGCCAATGCACACAAGTTATTGAGCATTTTGGACGATATCCTGGTTCAAAATGCTTCTTTTCTCTGTCTTCATCTTCCTTTGAGAAGGCGAGCCATCTACTCTAATTTCTTGAGCAACCAATGAAGGAAGAAGATGCTGTGATTATTACACTTTATCATCATGGAACCACCATCTGGTCTCCTTGGGAGATCTGCCATTTTTACAGTTCTTTACATAGCGGTCATTATCTTCAGGTCGTTGCTGCAAAGCAAGGTCAAGACAACACAAGTTTAGATTCGAAATGAATAAAAGATGCGTGCCAATCATTCAGCAAGACGAGGATTGCTTATTCTCTGGTTTGAACAATTTAGTAGAATCACAAGAATACTCTCAATAATCAGTAATGAACTCACTGGTTTGAAGAATTAGCAGAATCACCGATATACTCTTAAAAATCAGTAACCAAAAGTCACACACACTAAATCTAACACCAATGACTTGGGAAATTTGGGGAACCGTAATATCCGAAAAGTTAATTGAAAAAAAATAATTAAAAAAAAAAGGTTCCAACCTTCGAAGTTGAGCTTGATAGCATGGACAGAATGCTGATGCAGATAGAACTAACAGTCATGGCTGGGGACCATGAGTCGTACAAAATATCTACAACAAAATGCCACATTCAATGTAGTACAATAATGTTAGTTTTGCTGCCACTGCAAAGGTAATCAACTGCACATTTTATTTAAGACAATCAAAATTGGGTAAAGTTCATAAGGGAAGAATGAATACCTACCATGCCACTAAAAAGCCATATACACAGTCACAAAGACCTCTATACATAGAAAGGTCTATTGAACATAATTTCACAAAAGGAAAAAAAAAATCCTGCTTGTTCAGACAGGAACAGGATCAGAAAGTAGGAAAAGCAGATTCTAAACTCTCTACACACGCTTGTGTGCACAGATACATTTTGCATATTCATTGCTTTAGGAAGTAGAATAATTAAGATGCCACATTTCATTTCCCAAAAAACTAACGTGGGCAGCCAATCTGACTAGAAATGGGCCGAGACCAATCAGTTTCCAGCATAGGTGCGATTGGTGTTGGATAGGAAAATAGGAAACGGGACATGGTCGAATCATAGGTTGGTTGGTGAGTGTCCAAAACCCAACCGCTACTGATCCAACCAATGGTGGTGGTATAGATATGTATTTTGCCCAAGCCCAACCCTAGCCACCACCTCCCTCTTCTCGCACCCCCCACCCTAGCTCCCTTATACAATCCATCTGTCTCAGTGAACAAACCCTTTCTTCCACAACCCTCAATTTCCCTTCTCTCAGAACCCAATTTCCTTAGGTTTTGAACTTCAATTCACAGAACCCTTGCTTCCACAGCCAATGGACATCTCTGTGTCCAGATCTAAGGTATGTGAGAGAATTTCAACTTATACCC
Source organism: Corylus avellana (assembly GCF_901000735.1). Classification (NCBI taxonomy): domain Eukaryota; kingdom Viridiplantae; phylum Streptophyta; class Magnoliopsida; order Fagales; family Betulaceae; genus Corylus; species Corylus avellana. The sequence goes on along the minus strand of NC_081542.1, from coordinate 2,330,166 downwards.
ACTTCAGATCCGATCTCTTTGAGCCGATCCCAATAAGAAGAAAAAAAAGAAGGATCTTCGGAAGAAAAAGAAGAAGCTGAAGCAAAAACATCACTATTTCCAAACACATGGAGTTATAGTAAACAGAAAATAGCAACAGCTAAAGAGAAATTATGATTTTGATGTCCCACCAAAGACATCTACTTCAAGGTTCCTAGCATAATTACAAGAGATTAAATTCAGAAGGTGGCAGTAAATTCAAGCCAAAATTAAAAAACCTACCAATTCAAAACTGAACTCAACTCAGACAACCATTTTGGAAAACTGAAACCATCTAAGCTTATGTTCATATTTTGAATGTCAATAACAGGAAGAATAGTAACATTTTAAAAATAAAAAATGAACTGTAAATTTTTTAAATTTTTTTTTTTTTCTGATAGGTTTTTTTTTTTTTTTTTGATAGGTAAATTTTTGTTTCTGATAGGTAATCAAGCAAATTTCATAAAAAAGCGTGAGGAGCCCCTAAATGCACCAGAAATATACATTAGGACATCAAACAAGAACAGAAGCAAAAAAAAAAAATCACCAAAGCAACCCAAAACAGACACAGAACCCAAAAACCACAAAGAACCCTACACCCTCTTGCCTTTTCCACAGCTGGACCCCTCATAATTAATAGAACTCTCCAAGTTCTTCAGTTCCCTCTAAAACTATCTCCTGGTTGAAAACTTATCATACAGCTCATGTAATATACTTCACTTGCTTATTTTTGCTTGAAGTAAAACATAATGACATCTGGAACTGATTGATTTCAGCTGCAGACATCTTAACAATATAAAGCCAATTAGCACTACCGTTATTTCTGGATAACATACGACTTTAGTATATAAGCATAAAATGTAAAGCAATTCAAACCACAATTTCAATCTTTATCTTTTTTTCCTTTACTCCCCAACTTTTTGGCTGCATATCAGAGGCCTGTCCATATTATGACCTATGTTTAAACTGAGCGCAACAGATAGGGGGGTGGCTAAAGAACGAAAGCACATAATGCCCTACATAAATGACTAATCGGAAATCTTGCAGAATGACCTCAAGGGTTTGAATGAACTGCAGAATAACAATTTTGCCCCTCCAAATCTTGAATTTATCAATTTAAAGGAAACAAATCCATTAATATGCTCATAGCAGCCAATTATCTCAAAAGTTCTTTTCTTACCCCCCCTAATGTCAGGATTCAACCAACTACACAGCATTTGTGCTACTCTTAGTTCAAAGGAGGTATTCTTATCTCATGTTTCAAAGAGATATAATGCAGCCACATGTGGTTTTACTTGATTAAAAAAAACAGAGACAGAGAGAGATTGCAATACCTGAAGACCAATAACATGTACCTACTATCTAAAAGTTGTGAAAAACTTACTTAAAGAAAAAGAGATATCCAATGGTCACTATCAATATTACATCAGAGTCGGGGACAAAACCCATCACAATCAA
>NC_081542.1:2325209-2328590 GCF_901000735.1 Corylus avellana | reverse complement strand
CAACAAGATTACCTAAACAAATATGGCCATTGCTATAGATATGAGGATGCAGTGGAGCAGGATGCAGAAATATAACCTGTTAAACCCACAACCAGAATCAAAAGTAAACAACAGGACATAATCACCAAAAAACACTAATTTAACTCTACACGAGATTGAGTACATATTACAAAATTAAACAACTTTATGCAGACCTGTGGGGCTTCCATTGGGTAATGCTCAGGAAAGTCGACCTGAAGTTGATAAGTTTCATTTGAGTAGAGGGTTCCTGGAGCTCCATTGACTTCAATAACCCACCTTTGGATCCAAAATTCCCGAAAAATAACAAATCAATTTCAATATACTAACTAAAGCAGTAAAATGTAGAAATACATCAAAATCAGAGAAAAAGTACACGAAAAGGCATCAAAACCAGATTTTGCACCCTCAATTACAATCATTTAAAACATCAAAAACAACATATGCATACACGCACATACACATGTCCACTAACCCGACACTAACATCACTATTTTCCTGAGTTAAGGCCAGTCAATCATTTCTAGGAACAAAAAACACGCTCAAAGCCCAAAGATTCGAAACTTTATTGTCTACAATTTTTCCCTATGCTTTCTCAGTATCCAAACAGGGAATAAAAATTGAATTGATTAACATATAAAACCCTAAAGAACCCAAACAAGCAAACAAAAAAGAAAGTAAGAATTACCTTTGGAGGTTATCGGTGACTTTGTGTCTGAAACCCGCAGGAGGATTGACCTGCCACTCGACGAGCTCCTTCTGGAGGCGATTGCAAGCAATCTTACTCAGAGCCTGAGAACACCAAAATTCAAAATCCGAACCACAATCCAATATCAAAAAGAAGGATTTGAATAACACATATAAAAACGAATTATGATTGGCTTTATTGTATATATTTTGTGAAGCGATTGTATGAAGTTATAAAATTAGGGCAAAACCTTGCGCGTGGAGGCGGAGGAGCTGGTCATGGTTTTCTCTCTACAATGGCGGAGAGTTTGAGAGATAGAGAGAGAGAGATTATGGAGTTTGACGAAATGGACAAAGAGGACCAGCGACGGTTTGTGTGGCCCATTTGTGTTCCCCACCCTATATTAAAATTATTTATTTGTTTCACGTCTTATCTTACCAAGGCACCTTTTGGTGCTGACAAGGCAGTAACCCTAAAACGACGTTGTTTTGTGTTTTTCTTGTTTCGTTGGTAGTTTTTCCTCTTCAAATGAATGTAAAACATGTTTTAAGTAACTGATATAAAAAATTATGTAAATACGTTACAGGTTTTTTTTTTTTATTAGTATGAAATTATTGTCATAAATATAATGTGAAGTGTAGCATTACTCTTTTGAAATTGAATATTTGATATGAAATTTGATTTTTATAATAATTACTTACCATCTTTTTATCATTAATTTTACTTCTTTCAAACAAAATTAACATTACATAATTTTTATACTATGAGGGTGTAGTATATAACATTACATAATAATAATAATAAAAATCATCTTTATATACTTTTGAAATTGACACGTTGATAATAAATATTTAATTTTCATAAACTTTAAGACTTAAACACTAGATTTTCAAATAATATAGCACTGTATATACTAGATTTGTCAATTGAGTTTTGTCTATTTCAAGAACAAATAAAGAGGAATTAATATCCATGAATGTAGGATTTATGAAAATTTATGAGTTTATTTTATCATATAAACCAAAAAATAAATAAATCACCAAGCAGACATTTGAATTTTAATATTTTCCAAATTTGTGTTGCCACATTCTGCGCGCAATTAAATGTAACTTTTAACTCTTTTCTGTTATACATGCATAAAGTTAAAATATTCTTCATTTCTGCATTTGAAAAAGATAGATTTTAAGTCAAAATAGAGCTTTTTAAGTCAAAAAGTATTTTTTAGCAAAAACTTTATTTTTAAATTTTTGCTAAAAGTGCGTTTTAGCTATTTTTAGGTTTTTTGGACCCTTAAAAGCGCTTTTAATTTTTTTTTTATCAAATAAATACTTTTTTCTTTAAACAAACTTTTTTTAAGTATTAAAAGTACTTTTAGGCCCATCAAATGCAATTTCAAACAGGCCAACATTTTGGACCCTTAAAAGTTAAAAGCGCTTTTAATTTTTTTTTTTCAAACAATTCATTTTTTCTTTAAACATACTTTTTTTTTATTGTTAAATGTACTTTTAGGCCCATCAAAGTGGGGTGTGTAAGGCTTCTTGTTTTGGGTAAGTAAATCTCCCATCTTAAATTGTTTGAAATAAGTGAATTTCACAGTCTCTTTTAAGTAAATTTGAGCTACCTAATAATAAGGAATCATCATCTTGTACTACTACTATTATTCTTATTGCTTATATAAAAAAATACTAAGATTATTCTCTCTTTTTTCCCGACATCTTTATTGCTATAACCATTAATCCTCCCTTGCTCTAATTAACTTAGTAACTGGGCATTCACATCCAATTCACCAATTTTAGTTAAAAACAATCGTCTTATTCTATTCATTGTTCCAAATGTACTTTACACTCCATTTTAGTTATCAACTTTTACTATTTCACTTAAATATTTTTACTTTTCTAAAAATAGCTACATTTTAAAGTTATGTATATATCTTACCTCGCAAGTCAAATATTTGTTTTTTAAATGTTTGACAAGCACTAAATCAGCTCACCAATTTTTAGGTTAAAGCAACTAGCCAAATCCGATTATATTTTCACCCAAATTTACATTTTTGCTAACCAAAATAATATTTTACTAGCCAAGTGTGAATGGTCTAAAGGCCAAAGAAAAAATTTTAGTAAAGTTGTATGACTTTTTCAGGTAAATTGTAAGAGACTTCAAAAGAACATAGACTTTTGTACTCAAATCTATGCCCAAACAAAAGACCAGTCAAACTCGGCAGGCAGCATAGGTTGTAGATTTTAATAGGGGGTGGCAACAATCTGCTTTGTATGAGAGTGGTTTATGTTCCAAGTTCCTTCTTATCCAGCACCAAAGCAATAAAGAAAGAAAACCAATGTCTTGTAGTAACTTTTTGCTTTCTTGGCATCTTTCTAGGCATGTATTTGCCCTCCCTTTTACTTTAATTTTATTCTCAATCAACTTCAAATTCTTGGGCCATGGCAAAATAGGATTAGCATATTCCACCCTTGACTAATATGGAAATGTTCCCTACCAATTTGTCCATTGGAAAACCTACCTTCAAGGTAAGGACTTCCACTAGGACGGACGCTTGTTAATGTCTTTATTTTATATCTTTTGTATTTTGTTTGGAAGACAAATACATTAATAAACAACTCAAAACATTTTACAAACTTTTATTATTCTCTTGTTGTATAAATATGTTGAGAAAACAG